>NW_027394059.1:40000-50000 GCF_030506205.2 Paramisgurnus dabryanus
GGTTCTCGGGGTCGTATCTCGGCCGGGGAAAGGGTTAGAGAGGCGAGGGTTGGCTCGTTGGAAAGGTCCCTCCGCGGGGCGTCCGATGGTGGGTGTCCCGAAGGGCTGCGGCGAAGGGCTCCGGAGCTACGGCCGTGGGAATATCAAGGGGTGGTACCCCGTATCTCGGCCGGGGAAAGGGTTAGAGAGGCGAGGGTTGGCTCGTTGGAAAGGTCCCTCCGCGGGGCGTCCGAGGGTGGGTGTCCCGAAGGGCTGCGGCAAAGGGCTCCGGAGCTACGGCCGTGGGAATATCAAGGGGTGGTACTCCGTATCTCGGCCGGGCTTAGGGTTAGAGAGGCGCGGGTTGGCTCGTTGGATAGGTCCGCTCCGGTAGAGCAACCGACCCAAGGGACGAGTCGATCCGACCCAAGGCGCCCGAGCTACGGGCGTTTAAAGGTCAGGCGGTGGTGCCCCGTATCTCGGCCGGGCTTGGGGTTAGAGAGACGCGGGTTGGCTCGTTGGAAAGGTCCCCTCCGGTGGAGCAACCGACCCAAAGGGCGAAGTCCTGGGACTTTGTGCGCCGGAGCTACGGGCGTTTAAAGGTCAGGCGGTGGTGCCCCGTATCTCGGCCGGGCTTAGGGTTAGAGAGACGAGGGTTGGCTCGTTGGAAAGGGCCGCTCCGGTAGAGCAACCGACCCAAAGGGCGAGTCGATCCGAGCAAGGGCGTCCGAGCTGCGGCCGTGGGAAAATCCGCGGAGGGACCGCCGTATCTCGGCCGGGCTTGGGGTTAGGGAGAAGCGGGTAGGCTCGTTCGAAAGGTCCCCTCGGGTGGAGCAACCGACCCAAAGGGCGAGTCGATCCGAGCAAAGGCGCCCGAGTTACGGCCGTTTAAAGGTCAGGCGGTGGTACCCCGTATCTCGGCCGGGCTTAGGGTTAGAGAGACGAGGGTTGGCTCGTTGGAAAGGTCCCCTCCGGTGGAGCAACCGACCCAAAGGGCGAAGTCCTGGGACTTTGTGCGCCGGAGCTACGGGCGTTTAAAGGTCAGGCGGTGGTGCCCCGTATCTCGGCCGGGCTTAGGGTTAGAGAGACGAGGGTTGGCTCGTTGGAAAGGGCCGCTCCGGTAGAGCAACCGACCCAAAGGGCGAGTCGATCCGAGCAAGGGCGTCCGAGCTGCGGCCGTGGGAAAATCCGCGGAGGGACCGCCGTATCTCGGCCGGGCTTGGGGTTAGGGAGAAGCGGGTAGGCTCGTTCGAAAGGTCCCCTCGGGTAGAGCAACCGACCCAAAGGGCGAGTCGATCCGAGCAAATGCGCCCGAGTTACGGCCGTTTAAAGGTCAGGCGGTGGTACCCCGTATCTCGGCCGGGCTTAGGGTTAGAGAGACGAGGGTTGGCTCGTTGGAAAGGTCCCCTCGGGTGGAGCAACCGACCCAAAGGGCGAGTCGATCCGAGCAAATGCGCCCGAGTTACGGCCGTTTAAAGGTCAGGCGGTGGTACCCCGTATCTCGGCCGGGCTTAGGGTTAGAGAGACGAGGGTTGGCTCGTTGGAAAGGTCCCCTCGGGTGGAGCAACCGACCCAAAGGGCGAGTCGATCCGAGCAAAGGCGCCCGAGTTACGGCCGTTTAAAGGTCAGGCGGTGGTACCCCGTATCTCGGCCGGGCTTAGGGTTAGAGAGACGAGGGTTGGCTCGTTGGATAGGGCCGCTCCGGTAGAGCAACCGACCCAAAGGGCGAGTCGATCCGAGCAAAGGCGCCCGAGTTACGGCCGTTTAAAGGTCAGGCGGTGGTACCCCGTATCTCGGCCGGGCTTGGGGTTAGAGAGACGAGGGTTGGCTCGTTGGAAAGGTCCGCTCGGGTAGAGCAACCGACCCAAAGGGCGAGTTCATCCGAGCAAAGGCGCCCGAGCTGCGGCCGTGGGAAAATCCGCGGAGGGACCGCCGTATCTCGGCCGGGCTTAGGGTTAGAGAGACGAGGGTTGGCTCGTTGGATAGGGCCGCTCCGGTAGAGCAACCGACCCAAAGGGCGAGTCGATCCGAGCAAAGGCGCCCGAGCTGCGGCCGTGGGAAAATCCGCGGAGGGACCGCCGTATCTCGGCCGGGCTTAGGGTTAGAGAGAAGCGGGTTGGCTCGTTGGATAGGGCCGCTCCGGTAGAGCAACCGACCCGAAGGGCGAGTCGATCCGAGCAAGGGCGCCCGAGCTGCGGCCGTGGGAAAATCCGGGGAGGGACCGCCGTATCTCGGCCGGGGAAAGGGCTAGAGGCTCGCGGGTAGGCTCGTTCGAAAGGTCCCCTCGCGTGGAGCGACCGACCCAAAGGGCGAGTCGATCCGAGCAAAGGCGCCCGTGCTGCGGCCGTGGGAAAATCCGGGGAGGGACCGCCGTATCTCGGCCGGGGAAAGGGCTAGAGGCTCGCGGGTAGGCTCGTTCGAAAGCCCCCCTCCGGCATAGCGACCGACCCGAAGGGCGAAGGCCCCGGACCCGAGGCGCCCGAGAAACGGCCGTGGGAAAATCCGGGCACAGACCGCCGTATCTCGGCCGGGGAAAGGGCTAGAGGCTCGCGGGTAGGCTCGTTCGAAAGCTCCCCTCCGGCATAGCGACCGACCCGAAGGGCGAAGGCCCCGGACCCGAGGCGCCCGAGAAACGGCCGTGGGAAAATCCGGGGAGGGACCGCCGTATCTCGGCCGGGGAAAGGGCTAGAGGCTCGCGGGTAGGCTCGTTCCGAAAGCCCCCCTCCGGCATAGCGACCGACCCGAAGGGCGAAGGCCCCGGACCCGAGGCGCCCGAGAAACGGCCGTGGGAAAATCCGGGCACAGACCGCCGTATCTCGGCCGGGGAAAGGGCTAGAGGCTCGCGGGTAGGCTCGTTCGAAAGCTCCCCTCCGGCATAGCGACCGACCCGAAGGGCGAAGGCCCCGGACCCGAGGCGCCCGAGAAACGGCCGTGGGAAAATCCGGGCACAGACCGCCGTATCTCGGCCGGGGAAGGGGCTAGAGGCTCGCGGGTAGGCTCGTTCGAAAGGCCCCCTCCGGCGGAGCGACCGACCCAAAGGGCGAAGGCCCCGGACCCGAGGCGCCCGAGATACGGCCGCGGGAATTTCCGCGAGCTTCGACCGGACGTATCTCCGGCGGGCGGGGTCGCACGGACCCGAGGCCGGGCTCGTCGGAAAGCCCCGGGACGGACCTTTCGAACGAGACCGGCCGCGCGTCCGGGCGACCTCCGAGGCGGACGCTAGGGGCGCCGGAGCCCCGGACGAGCGAAAATTCCGCGACCACCCGCCCGTATCTCGGCCCGGGAAAGGGCCAGAGACTCGAGGGAGGGCTCGTTCGAAAGCTCCCCTCCGGCATAGCGACCGACCCGAAGGGCGAAGGCCCCGGACCCGAGGCGCCCGAGAAACGGCCGTGGGAAAATCCCGCGGGGGTAGGCCGTATCTCGGCCCCGGAAAGGGCTAGCGACGCGCGGGTGGGCTCGTTCGAAAGGCCCCCCGCGGAGGAGCCACCCACCCGAAGGGCGAAGGCCCCGGACCCGGGGCGCCGGAGCAGCGCGGTAACGAAATTCGAATTTTCGACCGGAAGTATCTCGGGCCCCCGGGGTCGCACGGACCCGCGGCCGGTCTCGTCGGAAAGCCCCGGGCGAGACCTTTCCGACGAGCCCGGCCCCGAGTCCGTAGGACCTTCCCCGGCCGAGATACGGCGCCCGGCAGTTCATTGGCCGATATCTCGGAAACGGGGCGTCGTAGACGCTCCGTGGTATTGGTGACCTTGACGATGCCGGGTCAGACGAGTCGGCCGCGGGCACGGGCCCGGGGGCGCCGGCCGCCAGAGTCGGGTGGCTCGCGCACTTCCAGGCGGGCCGCTCGCGCACCTCCAGGCACCCCGACCCACTCGCCGAGGCCGACCGAGGTGCGCCGTCCCGGCCGCGGACCGGTCGGGGTCCCCTCTCGAAAGGGCAGTAGTGTGAACAGGTGCCATCGGGTATATAGGGGAAGGGGTCCTCTCGAACCAGGCCTTCGAACCCGCGCGAGCCTAGCCCGGCAAGGCTCACCCTCCCCGGCCACGGGTTCGGCCTCCGTCCCCCTGGAGGTCCGGCACCTCCAGGGTCCCCGACCCTGCCTCCCCTGCCCGAGGGGAGGCCTCCGAGGCGGGCCTGACAGGGCGGCCCTCCCTCCTGGAAGTCCGGTTCCTCCAGGGTCCCCGACCCTGCCTCCCCTGCCCGAGGGGAGGCCTCCGAGGCGGGCCTGACAGGGCGGCCCTCCCTCCTGGAAGTCCGGTTCCTCCAGGGCACACGTCCCTACCTCCGTAGCCCAGAGAGGTGACTCCGAGGCGGGCCTGACAGGGCGGCCCTCCCTCCTGGAAGTCTGGTTCCTCCAGGGCACACGTCCCCACCTCCGTAGCCCAGATGGGTGACTCGATAGCGGGCCTGACAGGGCGGCCCTCCCTCCTGGAAGTCCGGTTCCTCCAGGGCACACGTCCCTGCCTCCTTAGCCCAGAGAGGTGACTCCGAGGCGGGCCTGACAGGGCGGCCCTCCCTCCTGGAAGTCTGGTTCCTCCGGGGCACCCGTCCCTACCTCCGTAGCCCAGATGGGTGACTCGAAAGCGGGCCTGACAGGGCGGCCCTCCCTCCTGGAAGTCCGGTTCCTCCAGGGCACACGTCCCTGCCTCCTTAGCCCAGAGAGGTGACTCCGAGGCGGGCCTGACAGGGCGGCCCTCCCTCCTGGAAGTCTGGTTCCTCCGGGGCACACGTCCCTACCTCCGTAGCCCAGATGGGTGACTCGAAAGCGGGCCTGACAGGGCGGCCCTCCCTCCTGGAAGTCCGGTTCCTCCAGGGCACACGTCCCTGCCTCCTTAGCCCAGAGAGGTGACTCCGAGGCGGGCCTGACAGGGCGGCCCTCCCTCCTGGAAGTCTGGTTCCTCCAGGGCACACGTCCCTACCTCCGTAGCCCAGATGGGTGACTCGAAAGCGGGCCTGACAGGGCGGCCCTCCCTCCTGGAAGTCCGGTTCATCCAGGGCACACGTCCCTGCCTCCTTAGCCCAGAGAGGTGACTCCGAGGCGGGCCTGACAGGGCGGCCCTCCCTCCTGGAAGTCTGGTTCCTCCAGGGCACACGTCCCTACCTCCGTAGCCCAGATGGGTGACTCGAAAGCGGGCCTGACAGGGCGGCCCTCCCTCCTGGAAGTCCGGTTCATCCAGGGCACACGTCCCTGCCTCCTTAGCCCAGAGAGGTGACTCCGAGGCGGGCCTGACAGGGCGGCCCTCCCTCCTGGAAGTCTGGTTCCTCCAGGGCACACGTCCCTGCCTCCTTAGCCCAGAGAGGTGACTCCGAGGCGGGCCTGACAGGGCGGCCCTCCCTCCTGGAAGTCTGGTTCCTCCAGGGCACACGTCCCTACCTCCGTAGCCCGGATGGGTGACTCGAAAGCGGGCCTGACAGGGCGGCCCTCCCTCCTGGAAGTCCGGTTCATCCAGGGCACACGTCCCTACCTCCGTAGCCCAGATGGGTGACTCGAAAGCGGGCCTGACAGGGCGGCCCTCCCTCCTGGAAGTCTGGTTCCTCCAGGGCACACGTCCCTGCCTCCTTAGCCCAGAGAGGTGACTCCGAGGCGGGCCTGACAGGGCGGCCCTCCCTCCTGGAAGTCTGGTTCCTCCAGGGCACACGTCCCTGCCTCCTTAGCCCAGAGAGGTGACTCCGAGGCGGGCCTGACAGGGCGGCCCTCCCTCCTGGAAGTCTGGTTCCTCCAGGGCACCCGTCCC
Organism: Paramisgurnus dabryanus; assembly: GCF_030506205.2. Lineage (NCBI taxonomy): Eukaryota > Metazoa > Chordata > Actinopteri > Cypriniformes > Cobitidae > Paramisgurnus > Paramisgurnus dabryanus. The sequence goes on from NW_027394059.1 coordinate 45,715, forward strand.
CACCTCCGTAGCCCAGATGGGTGACTCGAAAGCGGGCCTGACAGGGCGGCCCTCCCTCCTGGAAGTCTGGTTCCTCCAGGGCACACGTCCCTGCCTCCTTAGCCCAGAGAGGTGACTCCGAGGCGGGCCTGACAGGGCGGCCCTCCCTCCTGGAAGTCTGGTTCCTCCAGGGCACCCGTCCCCACCTCCGTAGCCCAGATGGGTGACTCGAAAGCGGGCCTGACAGGGCGGCCCTCCCTCCTGGAAGTCTGGTTCCTCCAGGGCACACGTCCCTGCCTCCTTAGCCCAGAGAGGTGACTCCGAGGCGGGCCTGACAGGGCGGCCCTCCCTCCTGGAAGTCCGGTTCCTCCGGGGCACACGTCCCTACCTCCGTAGCCCAGATGGGTGACTCGAAAGCGGGCCTGACAGGGCGGCCCTCCCTCCTGGAAGTCTGGTTCCTCCAGGGCACCCGTCCCTACCTCCGTAGCCCAGATGGGTGACTCGAAAGCGGGCCTGACAGGGCGGCCCTCCCTCCTGGAAGTCTGGTTCCTCCAGGGCACCCGTCCCTACCTCCGTAGCCCAGATGGGTGACTCGAAAGCGGGCCTGACAGGGCGGCCCTCCCTCCTGGAAGTCTGGTTCTTCCAGGGCACACGTCCCTACCTCCGTAGCCCAGATGGGTGACTCGAAAGCGGACGCGGGAGGGTGTACGTGGCGCACCCCCAGGCCGAAGAGAGGTCTCGTGAGCGGACGCGAGGGTGTACGACAGAAGGCCTGGAAGTCTCTGACTTCCAGGGTCACCGACCCTACCTCATGAGCCCGAAGAGGTGACTCGAATGCGGACGCGGGGGTGTACGTGGCGCACCCCCAGGCCGAAGAGAGGTCTCGTGAGCGGACACGAGAAGTACGACAGAGGGCCTGGAAGCAAAAGCGGGTGACTCGTGCACTTCCAGAAAAGGCAAAAGCGGGTGACTCGTGCACTTCCATAAAGCCGAAACGAGGTCTCGTGAGCGGACACGAGAAGTACGACAGAGGGCCTGGAGGTAAAAGCGGGTGACTCGTGCACTTCCAGGGTCTCCGACCTTACGGCGCCTTCCGACGCGGGCGCCTCCTCCCGGACGAGCCACGGGAAGGGCCCCTTCTCTCAAGGGGCGGTCGTTTGAACAGGTGCCATCGGGTATATAGGGATGGGTTGCTTCGAAAGTGGACCTCCAGCGTCCTCCCTCCCTGCGGCAGATCCCAAGAAAGGTCTGTGCGCGTCGGTGTGCGATGAACGAAAAACCGTTAAAAGAACTGGAACGGTTGGAACGGACGAAGGGCGTCTGATGTGAGGCAGCGCCCCGGGCGAGTGTCGAAAGACGGGTAACCCATATCCGCATGCCGCCTAGGCGGAAAGATCCGGCCTGGATCATATCAAGGCTAATGCCTAAAAACTAAAGCTACCTTGGGTGATGGAACTCGGCTACGGCCGCAAAACGATCCGCCCTGGATCATCAAGGCTAATGCCTAAAAACTAAAGCTACCTTGGGTGATGGAACTCGGCTACGGCCGCAAAACGATCCGCCCTGGATCAAGGCTACGGCCTAAAAACGGCAAAAAAAGATCCAAAAGTCCCTGGATCAAGGCGCTTCGGCTTAAAACCTGTGAAAAGATCCGCCCTGGATCAAGGCTACGGCCTTAAAGCTGCTCAAAAGATCCGCCCTGGATCAAGGCTACGGCCTTAAAACTGCTAAAAAGATCCTAAAGTCTCTGGATCTAGGCTACGGCCTCAAAGACACACGTGTTGTGAGATAAGATCCGCCCTGGATCTCCAGGCTACGGCCTCAAAGGTTCGACCCGACCATATATGCTCAGACACGGGCGAACACAAAAGCGTAACAACCCATGTTGGAACCGTCGAAGGATCTCGGCGTCGGCCGTAAAACGGAAACCCCCCGGTCGTCGGTACGCGTGTGGCGGTCGAGGGCCCCCGGCCGCCGGTCGGAGCGGGCGCGTGGATAGGTCTCCCGAGCGGTCAAGGAGTCCCGGAAGCCGGTCGGAGCGAGCGGCCGGCCCCGGGGCACCCTACCCTCTCGGGCGCACCGACCCCACGCGTTTCGTCTCGGTCGGCGTCCGGGGTTCCGAGACACCCTTATGTATCTGTGTGACAGACGGAGTGGCACACCGTCTGCGGCGGGACAGGGCCGCCGACCGCGATGGAAGTCGAGTGAGGCGGCTTCCGGGGTCCAAGACCCTACAGACAGACGGAGTGGCGACCCGTCTGCGGCGGGCCAGGGCCGCCGACCGCGATGGAAGTCGAGTGGGGCGGCTTCCAGGGTCCAAGACCCTACAGACAGACGGAGTGGCGACCCGTCTGCGGCGGGCCAGGGCCGCCGACCGCGATGGAAGTCGAGTGGGGCGGCTTCCAGGGTCCAAGACCCTACAGACAGACGGAGTGGTGACCCGTCTGCGGCGGGACAGGGCCGCCGACCGTTACGGAAGTCGAGGGGGACGGCTTCCAGGGTCCAAGACCCTATCTGTGTGACAGACGAAGGTGCATCGTCTGGGGCGGGACAGGGCCGCCGACCGCTATGGAAGTCGAGTCGGGTGGCTCGTGCACTTCCAGGGTCCAAGACCCTCTCTTCGTGACCGACGAAGGTGCTCTGTCTGGGGCGGTACGGGGCCGCCGACCGCTATGGAAGTCGAGTCGGGTGGCTCGTGCACTTCCAGGGTCCAAGACCAACGCGTTTGACCGACGAAGGTGCCCCGTCCCCGGGCACGGACGGGGACGGGCCCGGCCTCCGGGCCGCCGTGGAAGTCGAGTCGGGTGGCTCTCGCACTTCCAGGGTCCTCGACCCTATCTGTCTGACCGACGAAGGCGCTTCGTCTCGGGCGGGCCAGGGCCGCCAGCCGCTATGGAAGCCGAGTCGGGTGGCTCGTGCGCTTCCAGGGTCCACGACCCTGCCTTCGTGACCGACGAAGGCGCTCTGTCTGGGGCGGTACAGAGCCGGGCCCCGTCCAGCAGGGGACGGTGGCCCGAACAGGTGCCATCGGGTATATAGGGAAGAGCACCTCGCTGACTCTCCAAGGTGATAGGCTACCGGATCCCAGGACCTCTCGAGCCCAGCGAGAGGCCTCTCGAGCGGACACAAATGCCTCGAAAAAGTCCCTCTGCACTGAGGTAGTGACGATTCTTATTACGAATGGCAAATCATCCAAGGAAGGGACGAACCCGGCTGGCCTCGGCCGTTAAACGAGCCGGCTTCGTTCGGCCGCTAAACGAACCGGCGTCGTTCGGCCGCAAAACGAACCGGCGTCGGCCGCTAAACGAAACCCCGGGCGGGACAGGGCCGCCCACGTCTCAGCCTTAATGACCCGTTACGGGGTGACGCCCGGATACGCTTTGTGTGTCATGGCCCTGAGATTCTGGAAATCGAACTGCGCCTGGGGCAGGCCTCCGCCCGGCCGACGTTAGCGCGTCGGCCGCCATGGGCGGTCGGTTCCTCCCCGACCCGGCGCTCTCGCCTCCAGGGGGGCTCTCCGGAGCCCGCCCGACCCTTTCCGCGGGAGACTCAGACGGTCCGTCAGACGCGAAGGTCCGCCACCGGCGGCCGGCGAGGGCCTCGGCGACCGAGGGCGGAGACGCCCCCGGCCCGTCGCGGCCACCCGGCCCCGCGAAACGCACCTTTCCTCGGTTACGGCCCACCCGGCCGCCCCTCAGCCTACGAGAGGGGAGAGCCACACGAGAGTGGCCCCGGTCCCACTCCCCCCGGGGGGTGGAAACCGGGACCCGCGCCGCGTGAACCCCGGGTCAGAGCGAGGCTCTCCTACGGCTACTACCTGGTTGATCCTGCCAGTAACATATGCTTGTCTCAAAGATTAAGCCATGCAGGTCTAAGTGCACACGGCCGGTACAGTGAAACTGCGAATGGCTCATTAAATCAGTTATGGTTCCTTTGATCGCTCCACCCGTACTTGGATAACTGTGGCAATTCCAGAGCTAATACATGCAAACGAGCGCCGACCCGGCCCGCGAGGGCCGGGGACGCGTGCATTTATCAGACCCAAAACCCATCCGGGACGCGTCTCCGGGCGCGCCCCGGCCGCTTTGGTGACTCAGGATAACCTCGAGCCGATCGCGCGCCCCCGCGGCGGCGACGACTCATTCGAATGTCTGCCCTATCAACTTTCGATGGTACTTTAGGCGCCTACCATGGTGACCACGGGTGACGGGGAATCAGGGTTCGATTCCGGAGAGGGAGCCTGAGAAACGGCTACCACATCCAAGGAAGGCAGCAGGCGCGCAAATTACCCACTCCCGACTCGGGGA
>NW_027394059.1:57500-67500 GCF_030506205.2 Paramisgurnus dabryanus
TCTCGGCCGGGGAAAGGGTTAGAGAGGCGAGGGTTGGCTCGTTGGAAAGGTCCCTCCGCGGGGCGTCCGAGGGTGGGTGTCCCGAAGGGCTGCGGCAAAGGGCTCCGGAGCTACGGCCGTGGGAATATCAAGGGGTGGTACTCCGTATCTCGGCCGGGCTTAGGGTTAGAGAGGCGCGGGTTGGCTCGTTGGATAGGTCCGCTCCGGTAGAGCAACCGACCCAAGGGACGAGTCGATCCGACCCAAGGCGCCCGAGCTACGGGCGTTTAAAGGTCAGGCGGTGGTGCCCCGTATCTCGGCCGGGCTTGGGGTTAGAGAGACGCGGGTTGGCTCGTTGGAAAGGTCCCCTCCGGTGGAGCAACCGACCCAAAGGGCGAAGTCCTGGGACTTTGTGCGCCGGAGCTACGGGCGTTTAAAGGTCAGGCGGTGGTGCCCCGTATCTCGGCCGGGCTTAGGGTTAGAGAGACGAGGGTTGGCTCGTTGGAAAGGGCCGCTCCGGTAGAGCAACCGACCCAAAGGGCGAGTCGATCCGAGCAAGGGCGTCCGAGCTGCGGCCGTGGGAAAATCCGCGGAGGGACCGCCGTATCTCGGCCGGGCTTGGGGTTAGGGAGAAGCGGGTAGGCTCGTTCGAAAGGTCCCCTCGGGTGGAGCAACCGACCCAAAGGGCGAGTCGATCCGAGCAAAGGCGCCCGAGTTACGGCCGTTTAAAGGTCAGGCGGTGGTACCCCGTATCTCGGCCGGGCTTAGGGTTAGAGAGACGAGGGTTGGCTCGTTGGAAAGGTCCCCTCCGGTGGAGCAACCGACCCAAAGGGCGAAGTCCTGGGACTTTGTGCGCCGGAGCTACGGGCGTTTAAAGGTCAGGCGGTGGTGCCCCGTATCTCGGCCGGGCTTAGGGTTAGAGAGACGAGGGTTGGCTCGTTGGAAAGGGCCGCTCCGGTAGAGCAACCGACCCAAAGGGCGAGTCGATCCGAGCAAGGGCGTCCGAGCTGCGGCCGTGGGAAAATCCGCGGAGGGACCGCCGTATCTCGGCCGGGCTTGGGGTTAGGGAGAAGCGGGTAGGCTCGTTCGAAAGGTCCCCTCGGGTAGAGCAACCGACCCAAAGGGCGAGTCGATCCGAGCAAATGCGCCCGAGTTACGGCCGTTTAAAGGTCAGGCGGTGGTACCCCGTATCTCGGCCGGGCTTAGGGTTAGAGAGACGAGGGTTGGCTCGTTGGAAAGGTCCCCTCGGGTGGAGCAACCGACCCAAAGGGCGAGTCGATCCGAGCAAATGCGCCCGAGTTACGGCCGTTTAAAGGTCAGGCGGTGGTACCCCGTATCTCGGCCGGGCTTAGGGTTAGAGAGACGAGGGTTGGCTCGTTGGAAAGGTCCCCTCGGGTGGAGCAACCGACCCAAAGGGCGAGTCGATCCGAGCAAAGGCGCCCGAGTTACGGCCGTTTAAAGGTCAGGCGGTGGTACCCCGTATCTCGGCCGGGCTTAGGGTTAGAGAGACGAGGGTTGGCTCGTTGGATAGGGCCGCTCCGGTAGAGCAACCGACCCAAAGGGCGAGTCGATCCGAGCAAAGGCGCCCGAGTTACGGCCGTTTAAAGGTCAGGCGGTGGTACCCCGTATCTCGGCCGGGCTTGGGGTTAGAGAGACGAGGGTTGGCTCGTTGGAAAGGTCCGCTCGGGTAGAGCAACCGACCCAAAGGGCGAGTTCATCCGAGCAAAGGCGCCCGAGCTGCGGCCGTGGGAAAATCCGCGGAGGGACCGCCGTATCTCGGCCGGGCTTAGGGTTAGAGAGACGAGGGTTGGCTCGTTGGATAGGGCCGCTCCGGTAGAGCAACCGACCCAAAGGGCGAGTCGATCCGAGCAAAGGCGCCCGAGCTGCGGCCGTGGGAAAATCCGCGGAGGGACCGCCGTATCTCGGCCGGGCTTAGGGTTAGAGAGAAGCGGGTTGGCTCGTTGGATAGGGCCGCTCCGGTAGAGCAACCGACCCGAAGGGCGAGTCGATCCGAGCAAGGGCGCCCGAGCTGCGGCCGTGGGAAAATCCGGGGAGGGACCGCCGTATCTCGGCCGGGGAAAGGGCTAGAGGCTCGCGGGTAGGCTCGTTCGAAAGGTCCCCTCGCGTGGAGCGACCGACCCAAAGGGCGAGTCGATCCGAGCAAAGGCGCCCGTGCTGCGGCCGTGGGAAAATCCGGGGAGGGACCGCCGTATCTCGGCCGGGGAAAGGGCTAGAGGCTCGCGGGTAGGCTCGTTCGAAAGCCCCCCTCCGGCATAGCGACCGACCCGAAGGGCGAAGGCCCCGGACCCGAGGCGCCCGAGAAACGGCCGTGGGAAAATCCGGGCACAGACCGCCGTATCTCGGCCGGGGAAAGGGCTAGAGGCTCGCGGGTAGGCTCGTTCGAAAGCTCCCCTCCGGCATAGCGACCGACCCGAAGGGCGAAGGCCCCGGACCCGAGGCGCCCGAGAAACGGCCGTGGGAAAATCCGGGGAGGGACCGCCGTATCTCGGCCGGGGAAAGGGCTAGAGGCTCGCGGGTAGGCTCGTTCGAAAGCCCCCCTCCGGCATAGCGACCGACCCGAAGGGCGAAGGCCCCGGACCCGAGGCGCCCGAGAAACGGCCGTGGGAAAATCCGGGCACAGACCGCCGTATCTCGGCCGGGGAAAGGGCTAGAGGCTCGCGGGTAGGCTCGTTCGAAAGCTCCCCTCCGGCATAGCGACCGACCCGAAGGGCGAAGGCCCCGGACCCGAGGCGCCCGAGAAACGGCCGTGGGAAAATCCGGGGAGGGACCAGCCGTATCTCGGCCGGGGAAAGGGCTAGAGGCTCGCGGGTAGGCTCGTTCGAAAGCCCCCCTCCGGCATAGCGACCGACCCGAAGGGCGAAGGCCCCGGACCCGAGGCGCCCGAGAAACGGCCGTGGGAAAATCCGGGCACAGACCGCCGTATCTCGGCCGGGGAAAGGGCTAGAGGCTCGCGGGTAGGCTCGTTCGAAAGCTCCCCTCCGGCATAGCGACCGACCCGAAGGGCGAAGGCCCCGGACCCGAGGCGCCCGAGAAACGGCCGTGGGAAAATCCGGGCACAGACCGCCGTATCTCGGCCGGGGAAGGGGCTAGAGGCTCGCGGGTAGGCTCGTTCGAAAGGCCCCCTCCGGCGGAGCGACCGACCCAAAGGGCGAAGGCCCCGGACCCGAGGCGCCCGAGATACGGCCGCGGGAATTTCCGCGAGCTTCGACCGGACGTATCTCCGGCGGGCGGGGTCGCACGGACCCGAGGCCGGGCTCGTCGGAAAGCCCCGGGACGGACCTTTCGAACGAGACCGGCCGCGCGTCCGGGCGACCTCCGAGGCGGACGCTAGGGGCGCCGGAGCCCCGGACGAGCGAAAATTCCGCGACCACCCGCCCGTATCTCGGCCCGGGAAAGGGCCAGAGACTCGAGGGAGGGCTCGTTCGAAAGCTCCCCTCCGGCATAGCGACCGACCCGAAGGGCGAAGGCCCCGGACCCGAGGCGCCCGAGAAACGGCCGTGGGAAAATCCCGCGGGGGTAGGCCGTATCTCGGCCCCGGAAAGGGCTAGCGACGCGCGGGTGGGCTCGTTCGAAAGGCCCCCCGCGGAGGAGCCACCCACCCGAAGGGCGAAGGCCCCGGACCCGGGGCGCCGGAGCAGCGCGGTAACGAAATTCGAATTTTCGACCGGAAGTATCTCGGGCCCCCGGGGTCGCACGGACCCGCGGCCGGTCTCGTCGGAAAGCCCCGGGCGAGACCTTTCCGACGAGCCCGGCCCCGAGTCCGTAGGACCTTCCCCGGCCGAGATACGGCGCCCGGCAGTTCATTGGCCGATATCTCGGAAACGGGGCGTCGTAGACGCTCCGTGGTATTGGTGACCTTGACGATGCCGGGTCAGACGAGTCGGCCGCGGGCACGGGCCCGGGGGCGCCGGCCGCCAGAGTCGGGTGGCTCGCGCACTTCCAGGCGGGCCGCTCGCGCACCTCCAGGCACCCCGACCCACTCGCCGAGGCCGACCGAGGTGCGCCGTCCCGGCCGCGGACCGGTCGGGGTCCCCTCTCGAAAGGGCAGTAGTGTGAACAGGTGCCATCGGGTATATAGGGGAAGGGGTCCTCTCGAACCAGGCCTTCGAACCCGCGCGAGCCTAGCCCGGCAAGGCTCACCCTCCCCGGCCACGGGTTCGGCCTCCGTCCCCCTGGAGGTCCGGCACCTCCAGGGTCCCCGACCCTGCCTCCCCTGCCCGAGGGGAGGCCTCCGAGGCGGGCCTGACAGGGCGGCCCTCCCTCCTGGAAGTCCGGTTCCTCCAGGGTCCCCGACCCTGCCTCCCCTGCCCGAGGGGAGGCCTCCGAGGCGGGCCTGACAGGGCGGCCCTCCCTCCTGGAAGTCCGGTTCCTCCAGGGCACACGTCCCTACCTCCGTAGCCCAGAGAGGTGACTCCGAGGCGGGCCTGACAGGGCGGCCCTCCCTCCTGGAAGTCTGGTTCCTCCAGGGCACACGTCCCCACCTCCGTAGCCCAGATGGGTGACTCGATAGCGGGCCTGACAGGGCGGCCCTCCCTCCTGGAAGTCCGGTTCCTCCAGGGCACACGTCCCTGCCTCCTTAGCCCAGAGAGGTGACTCCGAGGCGGGCCTGACAGGGCGGCCCTCCCTCCTGGAAGTCTGGTTCCTCCGGGGCACCCGTCCCTACCTCCGTAGCCCAGATGGGTGACTCGAAAGCGGGCCTGACAGGGCGGCCCTCCCTCCTGGAAGTCCGGTTCCTCCAGGGCACACGTCCCTGCCTCCTTAGCCCAGAGAGGTGACTCCGAGGCGGGCCTGACAGGGCGGCCCTCCCTCCTGGAAGTCTGGTTCCTCCGGGGCACACGTCCCTACCTCCGTAGCCCAGATGGGTGACTCGAAAGCGGGCCTGACAGGGCGGCCCTCCCTCCTGGAAGTCCGGTTCCTCCAGGGCACACGTCCCTGCCTCCTTAGCCCAGAGAGGTGACTCCGAGGCGGGCCTGACAGGGCGGCCCTCCCTCCTGGAAGTCTGGTTCCTCCAGGGCACACGTCCCTACCTCCGTAGCCCAGATGGGTGACTCGAAAGCGGGCCTGACAGGGCGGCCCTCCCTCCTGGAAGTCCGGTTCATCCAGGGCACACGTCCCTGCCTCCTTAGCCCAGAGAGGTGACTCCGAGGCGGGCCTGACAGGGCGGCCCTCCCTCCTGGAAGTCTGGTTCCTCCAGGGCACACGTCCCTACCTCCGTAGCCCAGATGGGTGACTCGAAAGCGGGCCTGACAGGGCGGCCCTCCCTCCTGGAAGTCCGGTTCATCCAGGGCACACGTCCCTGCCTCCTTAGCCCAGAGAGGTGACTCCGAGGCGGGCCTGACAGGGCGGCCCTCCCTCCTGGAAGTCTGGTTCCTCCAGGGCACACGTCCCTGCCTCCTTAGCCCAGAGAGGTGACTCCGAGGCGGGCCTGACAGGGCGGCCCTCCCTCCTGGAAGTCTGGTTCCTCCAGGGCACACGTCCCTACCTCCGTAGCCCGGATGGGTGACTCGAAAGCGGGCCTGACAGGGCGGCCCTCCCTCCTGGAAGTCCGGTTCATCCAGGGCACACGTCCCTACCTCCGTAGCCCAGATGGGTGACTCGAAAGCGGGCCTGACAGGGCGGCCCTCCCTCCTGGAAGTCTGGTTCCTCCAGGGCACACGTCCCTGCCTCCTTAGCCCAGAGAGGTGACTCCGAGGCGGGCCTGACAGGGCGGCCCTCCCTCCTGGAAGTCTGGTTCCTCCAGGGCACACGTCCCTGCCTCCTTAGCCCAGAGAGGTGACTCCGAGGCGGGCCTGACAGGGCGGCCCTCCCTCCTGGAAGTCTGGTTCCTCCAGGGCACCCGTCCCCACCTCCGTAGCCCAGATGGGTGACTCGAAAGCGGGCCTGACAGGGCGGCCCTCCCTCCTGGAAGTCTGGTTCCTCCAGGGCACACGTCCCTGCCTCCTTAGCCCAGAGAGGTGACTCCGAGGCGGGCCTGACAGGGCGGCCCTCCCTCCTGGAAGTCTGGTTCCTCCAGGGCACCCGTCCCCACCTCCGTAGCCCAGATGGGTGACTCGAAAGCGGGCCTGACAGGGCGGCCCTCCCTCCTGGAAGTCTGGTTCCTCCAGGGCACACGTCCCTGCCTCCTTAGCCCAGAGAGGTGACTCCGAGGCGGGCCTGACAGGGCGGCCCTCCCTCCTGGAAGTCCGGTTCCTCCGGGGCACACGTCCCTACCTCCGTAGCCCAGATGGGTGACTCGAAAGCGGGCCTGACAGGGCGGCCCTCCCTCCTGGAAGTCTGGTTCCTCCAGGGCACCCGTCCCTACCTCCGTAGCCCAGATGGGTGACTCGAAAGCGGGCCTGACAGGGCGGCCCTCCCTCCTGGAAGTCTGGTTCCTCCAGGGCACCCGTCCCTACCTCCGTAGCCCAGATGGGTGACTCGAAAGCGGGCCTGACAGGGCGGCCCTCCCTCCTGGAAGTCTGGTTCTTCCAGGGCACACGTCCCTACCTCCGTAGCCCAGATGGGTGACTCGAAAGCGGACGCGGGAGGGTGTACGTGGCGCACCCCCAGGCCGAAGAGAGGTCTCGTGAGCGGACGCGAGGGTGTACGACAGAAGGCCTGGAAGTCTCTGACTTCCAGGGTCACCGACCCTACCTCATGAGCCCGAAGAGGTGACTCGAATGCGGACGCGGGGGTGTACGTGGCGCACCCCCAGGCCGAAGAGAGGTCTCGTGAGCGGACACGAGAAGTACGACAGAGGGCCTGGAAGCAAAAGCGGGTGACTCGTGCACTTCCAGAAAAGGCAAAAGCGGGTGACTCGTGCACTTCCATAAAGCCGAAACGAGGTCTCGTGAGCGGACACGAGAAGTACGACAGAGGGCCTGGAGGTAAAAGCGGGTGACTCGTGCACTTCCAGGGTCTCCGACCTTACGGCGCCTTCCGACGCGGGCGCCTCCTCCCGGACGAGCCACGGGAAGGGCCCCTTCTCTCAAGGGGCGGTCGTTTGAACAGGTGCCATCGGGTATATAGGGATGGGTTGCTTCGAAAGTGGACCTCCAGCGTCCTCCCTCCCTGCGGCAGATCCCAAGAAAGGTCTGTGCGCGTCGGTGTGCGATGAACGAAAAACCGTTAAAAGAACTGGAACGGTTGGAACGGACGAAGGGCGTCTGATGTGAGGCAGCGCCCCGGGCGAGTGTCGAAAGACGGGTAACCCATATCCGCATGCCGCCTAGGCGGAAAGATCCGGCCTGGATCATATCAAGGCTAATGCCTAAAAACTAAAGCTACCTTGGGTGATGGAACTCGGCTACGGCCGCAAAACGATCCGCCCTGGATCATCAAGGCTAATGCCTAAAAACTAAAGCTACCTTGGGTGATGGAACTCGGCTACGGCCGCAAAACGATCCGCCCTGGATCAAGGCTACGGCCTAAAAACGGCAAAAAAAGATCCAAAAGTCCCTGGATCAAGGCGCTTCGGCTTAAAACCTGTGAAAAGATCCGCCCTGGATCAAGGCTACGGCCTTAAAGCTGCTCAAAAGATCCGCCCTGGATCAAGGCTACGGCCTTAAAACTGCTAAAAAGATCCTAAAGTCTCTGGATCTAGGCTACGGCCTCAAAGACACACGTGTTGTGAGATAAGATCCGCCCTGGATCTCCAGGCTACGGCCTCAAAGGTTCGACCCGACCATATATGCTCAGACACGGGCGAACACAAAAGCGTAACAACCCATGTTGGAACCGTCGAAGGATCTCGGCGTCGGCCGTAAAACGGAAACCCCCCGGTCGTCGGTACGCGTGTGGCGGTCGAGGGCCCCCGGCCGCCGGTCGGGCGGGCGCGTGGATAGGTCTCCCGAGCGGTCAAGGAGTCCCGGAAGCCGGTCGGGCGAGCGGCCGGCCCCGGGGCACCCTACCCTCTCGGGCGCACCGACCCCACGCGTTTCGTCTCGGTCGGCGTCCGGGGTTCCGAGACACCCTTATGTATCTGTGTGACAGACGGAGTGGCACACCGTCTGCGGCGGGACAGGGCCGCCGACCGCGATGGAAGTCGAGTGAGGCGGCTTCCGGGGTCCAAGACCCTACAGACAGACGGAGTGGCGACCCGTCTGCGGCGGGCCAGGGCCGCCGACCGCGATGGAAGTCGAGTGGGGCGGCTTCCAGGGTCCAAGACCCTACAGACAGACGGAGTGGCGACCCGTCTGCGGCGGGCCAGGGCCGCCGACCGCGATGGAAGTCGAGTGGGGCGGCTTCCAGGGTCCAAGACCCTACAGACAGACGGAGTGGTGACCCGTCTGCGGCGGGACAGGGCCGCCGACCGTTACGGAAGTCGAGGGGGACGGCTTCCAGGGTCCAAGACCCTATCTGTGTGACAGACGAAGGTGCATCGTCTGGGGCGGGACAGGGCCGCCGACCGCTATGGAAGTCGAGTCGGGTGGCTCGTGCACTTCCAGGGTCCAAGACCCTCTCTTCGTGACCGACGAAGGTGCTCTGTCTGGGGCGGTACGGGGCCGCCGACCGCTATGGAAGTCGAGTCGGGTGGCTCGTGCACTTCCAGGGTCCAAGACCAACGCGTTTGACCGACGAAGGTGCCCCGTCCCCGGGCACGGACGGGGACGGGCCCGGCCTCCGGGCCGCCGTGGAAGTCGAGTCGGGTGGCTCTCGCACTTCCAGGGTCCTCGACCCTATCTGTCTGACCGACGAAGGCGCTTCGTCTCGGGCGGGCCAGGGCCGCCAGCCGCTATGGAAGCCGAGTCGGGTGGCTCGTGCGCTTCCAGGGTCCACGACCCTGCCTTCGTGACCGACGAAGGCGCTCTGTCTGGGGCGGTACAGAGCCGGGCCCCGTCCAGCAGGGGACGGTGGCCCGAACAGGTGCCATCGGGTATATAGGGAAGAGCACCTCGCTGACTCTCCAAGGTGATAGGCTACCGGATCCCAGGACCTCTCGAGCCCAGCGAGAGGCCTCTCGAGCGGACACAAATGCCTCGAAAAAGTCCCTCTGCACTGAGGTAGTGACGATTCTTATTACGAATGGTAAATCATCCAAGGAAGGGACGAACCCGGCTGGCCTCGGCCGTTAAACGAGCCGGCTTCGTTCGGCCGCTAAACGAACCGGCGTCGTTCGGCCGCAAAACGAACCGGCGTCGGCCGCTAAACGAAACCCCGGGCGGGACAGGGCCGCCCACGTCTCAGCCTTAATGACCCGTTACGGGGTGACGCCCGGATACGCTTTGTGTGTCATGGCCCTGAGATTCTGGAAATCGAACTGCGCCTGGGGCAGGCCTCCGCCCGGCCGACGTTAGCGCGTCGGCCGCCATGGGCGGTCGGTTCCTCCCCGACCCGGCGCTCTCGCCTCCAGGGGGGCTCTCCGGAGCCCGCCCGACCCTTTCCGCGGGAGACTCAGACGGTCCGTCAGACGCGAAGGTCCGCCACCGGCGGCCGGCGAGGGCCTCGGCGACCGAGGGCGGAGACGCCCCCGGCCCGTCGCGGCCACCCGGCCCCGCGAAACGCACCTTTCCTCGGTTACGGCCCACCCGGCCGCCCCTCAGCCTACGAGAGGGGAGAGCCACACGAGAGTGGCCCCGGTCCCACTCCCCCCGGGGGGTGGAAACCGGGACCCGCGCCGCGTGAACCCCGGGTCAGAGCGAGGCTCTCCTACGGCTACTACCTGGTTGATCCTGCCAGTAACATATGCTTGTCTCAAAGATTAAGCCATGCAGGTCTAAGTGCACACGGCCGGTACAGTGAAACTGCGAATGGCTCATTAAATCAGTTATGGTTCCTTTGATCGCTCCACCCGTACTTGGATAACTGTGGCAATTCCAGAGCTAATACATGCAAACGAGCGCCGACCCGGCCCGCGAGGGCCGGGGACGCGTGCATTTATCAGACCCAAAACCCATCCGGGACGCGTCTCCGGGCGCGCCCCGGCCGCTTTGGTGACTCAGGATAACCTCGAGCCGATCGCGCGCCCCCGCGGCGGCGACGACTCATTCGAATGTCTGCCCTATCAACTTTCGATGGTACTTTA
>NW_027394060.1:0-10000 GCF_030506205.2 Paramisgurnus dabryanus
CACTGTATGACCGACGAAGGTGCTTCGTCTTGGGCGGGACAGGGCAGCCAACCGCTATGGAAGTCGAATGTGTTGGCTTGTTTACTTTCAGGGTCTAAAAACCATCACTGTATGACCGACGAAGGTGCTTAGTCTTGGGCGGGACAGGGCCGCCATCCGCTATGGAAGTCGAGTGTGGCGGCTCGTGCAGTTGCAGGTTCCACGACACTTTTTGTATGACTAACAAAAATGCTTCGTCTCCGGCGGGACAGGGCCGCCAACCGCTATGGAAGTAGAGTGTTGTGGCTCCCTTACCTCCAGGGTTTAAAAACCCTCTCTGTATGACCGACAAAGGTGCTTCATTTTGGGGCGGGACAGGGCCGCCATCTGCTATGTAAGGCGGGACAGGGCCGCCAACCGCTATGGAAGTCGAATGTGTTGGCTTGTTTAGTTAGCACGTCAGCCGCCATGGGCAGTCGGTTCCTCATTTCCAGTATCCGAAATTCCTTAATCCTGGAAGTCCGGTTCCTCCAGGGCACACGTCCCTACCTCCGTAGCCCAGAGAGGTGACTCCGAGGCGGGCCTGACAGGGCGGCCCTCCCTCCTGGAAGTCCGGTTCCTCCAGTAGTTTACAGACATATGAGTGACTTTCTTAAGTGTGTTGTTCCTAACAGGAAGGAGAAGAGTTACAGTTGAGCCCGTTTTAGGCCACAAGGCCTGTGAATCACAATGGTAAAGTTGCATGTACAAATTTCTTAATTTTTAATTAAAACAAAGTCCAATCAGATTGTGTGATACATCATTGTAATGCGTGTGTTTTGCAGTTTCACATGAACCCAAGCTCATTGTTGTATGTTACTCACAGCTCGAGATAACAGGGGTCAAATCGGCCTTGTTGAGGTCATTGCAAAAGGCCAGTAAATTATTTGGTAAATTGCCTGTATAAAAATCTGTGTATATCAGTCAAATCTGAAGCTATTGTCTTTTGTTTTATATCAAATTAAAGGTGTTTATGTGTAGTTTACAGACATATGAGTGACTTTACTGTGTGTTGTTCCTAACAGGAAGGAGAAGAGTTACAGTTGAGCCTGTTTTAGGCCAAAAAGGCCTGTGAATCACAATGGTAAAGTTGCATGTACAAATTTCTTAATTTTTAATTAAAACAAATTCCAATCAGATTGTGTGATACATCATTGTAATGCGTGTGTTTTGCAGTTTCACATGAACCCAAGCTCATTGTTGTATGTTACTCACAGCTCGAGATAACAGGGGTCAAATCGGCCTTGTTGAGGTCATTGCAAAAGGCCAGTAAATTATTTGGTAAATTGCCTGTATAAAAATCTGTGTATATCAGTCAAATCTGAAGCTATTGTCTTTTGTTTTATATCAAATTAAAGGTGTTTATGTGTAGTTTACAGACATATGAGTGACTTTACTGTGTGTTGTTCCTAACAGGAAGGAGAAGAGTTACAGTTGAGCCTGTTTTAGGCCACAAGGCCTGTGAATCACAATGGTAAAGTTGCATGTACAAATTTCTTAATTTTTAATTAAAACAAAGTCCAATCAGATTGTGTGATACATCATTGTAATGCGTGTGTTTTGCAGTTTCACATGAACCCAAGCTCATTGTTGTATGTTACTCACAGCTCGAGATAACAGGGGTCAAATCGGCCTTGTTGAGGTCATTGCAAAAGGCCAGTAAATTATTTGGTAAATTGCCTGTATAAAAATCTGTGTATATCAGTCAAATCTGAAGCTATTGTCTTTTGTTTTATATCAAATTAAAGGTGTTTATGTGTAGTTTACAGACATATGAGTGACTTTACTGTGTGTTGTTCCTAACAGGAAGGAGAAGAGTTACAGTTGAGCCTGTTTTAGGCCACAAGGCCTGTGAATCACAATGGTAAAGTTGCATGTACAAATTTCTTAATTTTTAATCAAAACAAAGTCCGATCAGACTGTGTGATACATCATTGTAAAGCTTGTGTTTTGCAGTTTCACATGAACCCAACTGTAGTCTGGTAAGTAAATAAATGCTTTGCTTTAAACAAATGCATCTATTTTTAAACGTTTTTAAATACTATCTTACGTATTTATTGCCGCTCCAGAACCTAAGTCGATGGGGTTGACCAACGGCTGGAGAAGTGAACGCTCCAGAACCTAAGTCGATGGCGTTGACCAACGGCTGGAGAAGTGAACGCTCCAGAACCTAAGTCGATGGGGTTGACCAACGGCTGGAGAAGTGAACGCTCCAGAACCTAAGGCGATGGGGTTGACCAACGGTTGGAGATCGTTTCGGGTTGACCAACGGTTTGGTTCTCCAGAGGGGCTGGGAGTATGGGGCTGGGAGTATGGGGCTTAGGCCGGGGGGAGTGCTTAAGAGTGGGTGCCCGGGACCGAACGGTGCGCCGGGTACGGGCTCCAGGGTGTCCGTGGCGGGTTCCGAGGCCGGCCTCGGGTGCACTGTGGGCGGGTAGAGGGGCCACCGTCCTCGGGGGTCCGAGGCCGGCCTCGGGTGCACTGTGGTCGGGTAGAGGGGCCACTGTCCTCGGGGTCGTATCTCGGCCGGGGAAAGGGTTAGAGAGGCGCGGGTTGGCTCGTTGGAAAGGTCCCTCCGCGTGGCGTCCGAGGGTGGGTGTCCCGAAGGGCTCCGGAGCTACGGCCATGGGAATATCAAGGGGTGGTACTCCGTATCTCGGCCGGGGAAAGGGTTAGAGAGGCGCGGGTTGGCTCGTTGGAAAGGTCCCTCCGCGGGGCGTCCGAGGGTGGGTGTGGCGAAGGGCTCCGGGGCTACGGCCGTGGGAATATCAATGGGTGGTACTCCATATCTCGGCCGGGCTTAGGGTTAGAGAGATGCGGGTTGGCTCATTGGAAAGCTCCCCTCGGGCAGAGCAACCGACCCGACGGGCGAAGTCCTGAGACTTAGTGCGCCGGAGCTACGGCCGTTTAAAGGTCAGGCGGTGGTACCCCGTATCTCGGCCGGGCTTAGGGTTAGAGAGAAGCGGGTTGGCTCTTTGGAAAGGGCCGCTCCGGTAGAGCAACCGACCCGAGGGACGAGTTTATCCGAGCAAAGGCGCCCGAGTTACGGCCGTTTAAAAGTCAGGCGGTGGTACCCCGTATCTCGGCCGGGCTTAGGGTTAGAGAGAAGCGGGTTGGCTCGTTGGAAAGGGCCGCTCCGGTAGAGCAACCGACCCGAGGGACGAGTTTATCCGAGCAAAGGCGCCCGAGTTACGGGCGTTTAAAGGTCAGGCGGTGGTACGCCGTATCTCGCCCAGGCTTAGGGTTAGAGAGAAGCGGGTTGGCTCGTTGGAAAGGTCCCCTCCGTTGGAGCAACCGACCCAAAGGGAAAAGTCCTGGGACTTAGTGCGCCGGAGCTACGGGCGTTTAAAGTTCAAGCGGTGGTACCCCGTATCTTGGCCGGGCTTAGGGTTAGAGAGAAGCGTTTTGGCTCGTTGGATAGGGCCGCTCCGGTAGAGCAACCGACCCAAAGGGCGAGTCGATCTGAGCAAAGGCGCCCGAGCTACGGCCGTTTAAAGTTCAAGCGGTGGTACCCCGTATCTCAGCCGGGCATAGGGTTAGAGAGAAGCGGGTTTGCTCGTTGGAAAGGTCCCCTCCAGTGGAGCAACCGACCCAAAGGGCGAGTCGATCCGAGCAAAGGCGCCCGAGCTGCGGCCGTGGGAAAATCCGCGGAGGGACCGCCGTATCTCTGCCGGGCTTGGGGTTAGAGAGACGCGGGTCGGCTCGATGGAAAGGTCCCCTCCGGTGGAGCAACCGACCCAAAGGGCGAGTCGATCCGAGCAAAGGCGCCCGAGCTACGGCCGTGGGAAAATCCGCGGGGGGACTGTTGTTTCTCGGCCGGGGAAAGGGCTAGAGGCTCGCGGGTAGGCTCGTTCGAAAGGTCCCCTCGCGTGGAGCAACCGACCCAAAGGGCGAGTCGATCGGACCAAAGGCGCCCGAGCTGCGCCCCTGGGAAAATCCGGGGAGGGACCGCCGTATCTCGGCCGGGGAAAGGGCTAGAGGGTCGCGGGTAGGCTCGTTCGAAAGCTCCCTTCTGGCAGAGCGACCGACCCGAAGGGCGAAGGCCCCGGAAGCGGGGCGCCCGAGATACGGCCGTCGGAATCTCCGCGAGCTTCAAACGGACGTATCTCCGGCGGGCGGGGTCGCACGGACTCGAGGCCGGGCTCGTCGGAAAGCCCAGGGACGGACCTTTCGAACGAGACCGGCCGCGCGACCTCCGAGGCGGACGCTAGGGGCGCCGGAGCTCCGGACGAGCGAGTTGAGCCTGTTTTAGGCCACAAGGCCTGTGAATCACAATGTTAAAGTTGCATGTACAAATTTTTTAATTTTTAATTAAAACAAAGTCCAATCAGATTGTGTGATACATCATTGTAATGCGTGTGTTTTGCAGTTTCTCATTGTTGTATGTTACTCACAGCTCGAGATAACAGGCGTCAAATCGGCCTTGTTGAGGTCATTGCAAAAGGCCAGTAAATTATTTGGTAAATTGCCTGCATAAAAATCTGTGTATATCAGTCAAATCTGAAGCTATTGTCTTTTGTTTTATATCAAATTAAAGGTGTTTATGTGTAGTTTACAGACATATGAGTGACTTTACTGTGTGTTGTTCCTAACAGGAAGGAGAAGAGTTACAGTTGAGCCTGTTTTAGGCCACAAGGCCTGTGAATCACAATGGTAAAGTTGCATGTACAAATTTCTTAATTTTTAATCAAAACAAAGTCCGATCAGACTGTGTGATAAATCATTGTAAAGCTTGTGTTTTGCAGTTTCACATGAACCCAACTGTAGTCTGGTAAGTAAATAAATGCTTTGCTTTAAACAAATGCATCTATTTTTAAACGTTTTTAAATGCTATCTTACGTATTTATTGCCGCTCCAGAACCTAAGTCGATGGGGTTGACCAACGGCTGGAGAAGTGAACGCTCCAGAACCTAAGTCGATGGGGTTGACCAACGGCTGGAGAATCTTTTGGGTTGACCAACTGCTGGAAATACTTTCGGGTTGACCAACGGATGGAGATCGTTTCGGGTTGACCAACGGTTTGGTTCTCCAGAGGGGCCGGGAGTATGGGGCTTAGGCCGGGGGGGAGTGCTTAAGAGTGGGTGCCCGGGACCAAACGGTGCGCCGGGTACGGGCTCCAGGGTGTCCGTGGCGGGTTCCGAGGCCGGCCTCGGGTGCACTGTGGGCGGGTAGAGGGGCCACCGTCCTCGGGGTCGTATCTCGGCCGGGGAAAGGGTTAGAGAGGCGCGGGTTGGCTCGTTGGAAAGGTCCCTCCGCGGGGCGTCCGAGGGTGGGTGTCCCGAAGGGCTGCGGCGAAGGGCTCAGGAGCTACGGCCGTGGGAATATCAAGGGGTGGTACTCCGTATCTCGGCCGGGGAAAGGGTTAGAGAGGCGCGGGTTGGCTCGTTGGAAAGGTCCCTCCGCGGGGCATCCGAGGGTGGGTGTCCCGAAGGGCTGCGGCGGAGGGCTCCGGGGCTACAGCCGTGGGAATATCAATGGGTGGGACTCCGTATCTCGGCCGGGCTTAGGGTTAGAGAGATGCGGGTTGGCTCGTTGGAAAGCTCCCCTCGGGCAGAGCAACCGACCCGACGGGCGAAGTCCTGGGACTTAGTGCGCCGGAGCTACGGCCGTTTAAAGGTCAGGCGGTGGTACCCCGTATCTCGGCCGGGCTTAGGGTTAGAGAGAAGCGGGTTGGCTCGTTGGAAAGGGCCGCTCCGGTAGAGCAACCGACCCGAGGGACGAGTTCATCCGAGCAAAGGCGCCCGAGTTACGGCCGTTTAAAAGTCAGGCGGTGGTACCCCGTATCTCGGCCGGGCTTAGGGTTAGAGAGAAGCGGGTTGGCTCGTTGGAAAGGGCCGCTCCGGTAGAGCAACCGACCCGAGGGACGAGTTCATCCGAGCAAAGGCGCCCGAGTTACGGGCGTTTAAAGGTCAGGCGGTGGTACGCCGTATCTCGCCCGGGCTTAGGGTTAGAGAGAAGCGGGTTGGCTCGTTGGAAAGGTCCCCTCCAGTGGAGCAACCGACCCAAAGGGCGAGTCGATCCGAGCAAAGGCGCCCGAGCTGCGGCCGTGGGAAAATCCGCGGAGGGACCGCCGTATCTCTGCCGGGCTTGGGGTTAGAGAGTCGCGGGTCGGCTCGATGGAAAGGTCCCCTCCGGTGGAGCAACCGACCCAAAGGGCGAGTCGATCCGAGCAAAGGCGCCCGAGCTGCGGCCGTGGGAAAATCCGCGGGGGGACCGTTGTTTCTCGGCCGGGGAAAGGGCTAGAGGCTCGCGGGTAGGCTTGTTCGAAAGGTCCCCTCGCGTGGAGCAACCGACCCAAAGGGCGAGTCGATCGGACCAAAGGCGCCCGAGCTGCGCCCCTGGGAAAATCCGGGGAGGGACCGCCGTATCTCGGCCGGGGAAAGGGCTAGAGGGTCGCGGGTAGGCTTGTTCGAAAGCTCCCTTCTGGCAGAGCGACCGACCCGAAGGGCGAAGGCCCCGGAAGCGGGGCGCCCGAGATACGGCCGTCGGAATCTCCGCGAGCTTCGAACGGACGTATCTCCGGCGGGCGGGGTCGCACGGACTCGAGGCCGGGCTCGTCGGAAAGCCCAGGGACGGACCTTTCGAACGAGACCGGCCGCGCGACCTCCGAGGCGGACGCTAGGGGCGCCGGAGCTCCGGACGAGCGAGTTGAGCCTGTTTTAGGCCACAAGGCCTGTGAATCACAATGTTAAAGTTGCATGTACAAATTTTTTAATTTTTAATTAAAACAAAGTCCAATCAGATTGTGTGATACATCATTGTAATGCGTGTGTTTTGCAGTTTCTCATTGTTGTATGTTACTCACAGCTCGAGATAACAGGCGTCAAATCGGCCTTGTTGAGGTCATTGCAAAAGGCCAGTAAATTATTTGGTAAATTGCCTGTATAAAAATCTGTGTATATCAGTCAAATCTGAAGCTATTGTCTTTTGTTTTATATCAAATTAAAGGTGTTTATGTGTAGTTTACAGACATATGAGTGATTTTACTGTGTGTTGTTCCTAACAGGAAGGAGAAGAGTTACAGTTGAGCCTGTTTTAGGCCACAAGGCCTGTGAATCACAATGGTAAAGTTGCATGTACAAATTTCTTAATTTTTAATTAAAACAAAGTCCAATCAGATTGTGTGATACATCATTGTAATGCTTGTGTTTTGCAGTTTCACATTAACCCAACTGTAGTCTGGTAAGTAAATAAATGCTTTGCTTTAAACAAATGCATCTATTTTTAAACGTTTTTAAATGCTATCTTACGTATTTATTGCCGCTCCAGAACCTAAGTCGATGGGGTTGACCAACGGCTGGAGAAGTGAACGCTCCAGAACCTAAGTTGATGGGGTTGACCAACGGCTGGAGAAACTTTTGGGTTGACCAACTGCTGGAAATACTTTCGGGTTGACCAACGGATGGAGATCGTTTCGGGTTGACCAACGGTTTGGTTCTCCAGAGGGGCCGGGAGTATGGGGCTTAGGCCGGGGGGGAGTGCTTAAGAGTGGGTGCCCGGGACCAAACGGTGCGCCGGGTACGGGCTCCAGGGTGTCCGTGGCGGGTTCCGAGGCCGGCCTCGGGTGCACTGTGGGCGGGTAGAGGGGCCACCGTCCTCGGGGTCGTATCTCGGCCGGAGAAAGGGTTAGAGAGATGCGGGTTGGCTCGTTGGAAAGCTCCTCTCGGGCAGAGCAACCGACCCGACGGGCGAAGTCCTGGGACTTAGTGCGCCGGAGCTAAGGCCGTTTAAAGGTCAGGCGGTGGTACCCCGTATCTCGGCCGGGCTTAGGGTTAGAGAGAAGCGGGTTGACTCGTTGGAAAGGGCCGCTCCGGTAGAGCAACCGACCCGAGGGACGAGTTTATCCGAGCAAAGGCGCCCGAGTTACGGCCGTTTAAAGGTCAGGCGGTGGTACCCCGTATCTCGGCCGGGCTTAGGGTTAGAGAGAAGCGGGTTGGCTCGTTGGAAAGGTCCCCTCCGTTGGAGCAACCGACCCAAAGGGCGAAGTCCTGGGACTTAGTGCGCCGGAGCTACGGGCGTTTAAAAGTCAGGCGGTGGTACGCCGCCTTTTTCGTTGGAAAGGGTAGAGCAACCGACCCGAGGGACGAGTTCATCCGAGCAAAGGCGCCCGAGTTACGGGCGTTTAAAGGTCAGGCGGTGGTACGCCGTATCTCGCTCGGGCTTAGGGTTAGAGAGACGCGGGTTGGCTCGTTGGAAAGGTCCCCTCCGTTGGAGCAACCGACCCAAAGGGCGAAGTCCTGGGACTTAGTGCGCCGGAGCTACGGGCGTTTAAAAGTCAGGCGGTGGTACGCCGTATCTCGCCCGGGCTTAGGATTAGAGAGATGCGTGTTGGCTCGTTGGATAGGGCCGCTCCGGTAGAGCAACCGACCCAAAGGGCGAGTCGATCCGAGCAAAGGCGCCCGAGCTGCGGCCGTGGGAAAATCCGCGGAGGGACCGCCGTATCTCTGCCGGGCTCGGGGTTAGAGAGACGCGGGTCGGCTCGATGGAAAGGTACCCTCCGGTGGAGCAACCGACCCAAAGGGCGAGTCGATCCGAGCAAAGGCGCCCGAGCTGCGGCCGTGGGAAAATCCGCGGGGGGACCGTTGTATCTCGGCCGGGGAAAGGGCTAGAGGCTCGCGGGTAGGCTCGTTCGAAAGGTCCCCTCGCGTGGAGCAACCGACCCAAAGGGCGAGTCGATCGGACCAAAGGCGCCCGAGCTGCGCCCCTGGGAAAATCCGGGGAGGGACCGCCGTATCTCGGCCGGGGAAAGGGCTAGAGGGTCGCGGGTAGGCTCGTTCGAAAGCTCCCCTCCGGCAGAGCGACCAACCCGAAGGGCGAAGGCCCCGGAACCGGGGCGCCCGAGATACGGCCGTCGGAATCTCCGCGAGCTTCGAACGGACGTATCTCCGGCGGGCGGGGTCGCACGGACTCGAGGCCGGGCTCGTCGGAAAGCCCCGGGACGGACCTTTCGAACGAGACCGGCCGCGCGACCTCCGAGGCGGACGCTAGGGGCGCCGGAGCTCCGGACGAGCGAGTTGAGCCTGTTTTAGGCCACAAGGCCTGTGAATCACAATGGTAAAGTTGCATGTACACATTTCTTAATTTTTAATTAAATCAAAGTCCAATCAGATTGTGTGATACATCATTGTAATGCTTGTGTTTTGCAGTTTCACATGAACCCAAGCTCATTGTTGTATGTTACTCACAGCTCGAGATAACAGGCGTCAAATCGGCCTTGTTGAGGTCATTGCAAAAGGCCAGTAAATTATTTGGTAAATTGCCTGTATAAAAATCTGTGTATATCAGTCAAATCTGAAGCTATTGTCTTTTGTTTTATATCAAATTAAAGGTGTTTATGTGTAGTTTACAGACATATGAGTGACTTTACTGTGTGTTGTTCCTAACAGGAAGGAGAAGAGTTACAGTTGAGCCTGTTTTAGGCCACAAGGCCTGTGAATCACAATGGTAAAGTTGCATGTACAAATTTCTTAATTTTTAATTAAAACAAAGTTCAATCAGATTGTGTGATACATCATTGTAATGCTTGTGTTTTGCAGTTTCACATGACGCCAAGCTCATTGTTGTATGTTACTCACAGCTCGAGATAACAGGGGTCAAATCGGCCTTGTTGAGGTCATTGCAAAAGGCCAGTAAATTATTTGGTAAATTGCCTGTACAAAAATCTGTGTATATCAGTCAAATCTGAAGCTATTGTCTTTTGTTTTATATCAAATTAAAGGTGTGTATGTGTAGTTTACAGACATATGAGTGACTTTACTGTGTGTTGTTCCTAACAGGAAGGAGAAGAGTTACAGTTGAGCCTGTTTTAGGCCACAAGGCCTGTGAATCACAATGGTAAAGTTTCATGTACAAATTTCTTAATTTTTAATCAAAACAAAGTCCGATCAGACTGTGTGATACATCATTGTAAAGCTTGTGTTTTGCAGTTTCACATGAACCCAACTGTAGTCTGGTAAGTAAATAAATGCTTTGCTTTAAACAA
>NW_027394061.1:0-130715 GCF_030506205.2 Paramisgurnus dabryanus
ATAAAAAAATGATGGAATTTTATAGGTTCAATGAAAATTCTTTCATAATTTAATCATCCTTGTGTAGTTTTAAACATTTATGCATTAGTTTTTTTCTGATTAACACAAAAGAAAATATTTTGAGGAATGATGGTAAACCCACAGCAGATAGTGACCATTGACTCCCATAGTAGGAATAAAAAATGATGGAATTTTATAGGTTCAATGAAAATTCTTTCATAATTTAATCATCCTTGTGTAGTTTTAAACCTGTATGCATTAGTTTTTTTCTGATAAACACAAAAAGAAAATATTTTTAGGAATGATGGTAAACCCACAGCAGATGGTGACCATTGACTCCCATAGTAGGAATAAAAAAATGATGGAATTTTATAGGTTCAATGAAAATTCTTTCATATTTTACTCATCCTCGTGTTGTTTTAAACATTTATGCATTAGTTTTTCTCTGATTAACACAAAATAAAATATTTTGAGGAATGATAGTAAACCCACAGCAGATGGTGACCATTGACTCCCATAGTAAGAATAAAAAAATGATGGAATTTTATAGGTTCAATGAAAATTCTTTCATAATTTACTCATCCTTGTGTTATTTTAAACCTGTATACATTAGTTTTTTTTCTGATTAACACAAAAGAAAATATTTTGAGGAATGATGGTACACCCACAACAGATAGTGACCATTGACTCCCATAGTAGGAATAAAAAAATGATGGAATTTTATAGGTTCAATGAAAATTCTTTTATAATTTACTCATCCTCGTGTTGTTTTAAACCTGTATGCATTAGTTTTTTTTCTGATTAACACAAAAGAAAATATTTTGAGGAATGATGGTAAACCCACAGCAGATAGTGACCATTGACTCCCATAGTAGGAATAAAAAAATGATGGAATTTTATAGGTTCAATGAAAATTCTTTCATAATTTAATCATCCTTGTGTAGTTTTAAACCTGTATGCATTAGTTTTTTTCTGATAAACACAAAAAGAAAATATTTTTAGGAATGATGGTAAACCCACAGCAGATGGTGACCATTGACTCCCATAGTAGGAATAAAAAAATGATGGAATTTTATAGGTTCAATGAAAATTCTTTCATATTTTACTCATCCTCGTGTTGTTTTAAACATTTATGCATTAGTTTTTCTCTGATTAACACAAAAGAAAATATTTTGAGGAATGATAGTAAACCCACAGCAGATAGTGACCATTGACTCCCATAGTAATAATAAAAAAATGATGGAATTTTATAGGTTCAATGAAAATTCTTTCATAATTTACTCATCCTTGTGTTATTTTAAACCTGTATACATTAGTTTTTTTCTGATTAACACAAAAGAAAATATTTTGAGGAATGATGGTACACCCACAACAGATAGTGACCATTGACTCCCATAGTAGGAATAAAAAAATGATGGAATTTTATAGGTTCAATGAAAATTCTTTCATAATTTACTCATCCTCGTGTTGTTTTAAACCTGTATGCATTAGTTTTTTTTCTGATTAACACAAAAGAAAATATTTTGAGAAATGATAGTAAACCCACAGCAGATAGTGACCATTGACTCCCATAGTAAGAATAAAAAAATGATGGAATTTTATAGGTTCAATGAAAATTCTTTCATAATTTACTCATCCTTGTGTTATTTTAAACCTGTATACATTAGTTTTTTCTGATTAACACAAAATAAAATATTTTGAGGAATGATGGTAAACCCACAGCAGATAGTGACCATTGACTCCCATAGTAGGAATAAAAAAATGATGGAATTTTATAGGTACAATGAAAATTCTTTCATAATTTACTCATCCTCTTGTTGTTTTAAACATTTATGCATTAGTTTTTTTCTGATTAACACAAAAGAAAATATTTTGAGGAATGATGGTAAACCCACAGCAGATAGTGACCATTGACTCCCATAGTAGGAATAAAAAAATGATGGAATTTTATAGGTTCAATGAAAATTCTTTCATAATTTAATCATCCTTGTGTAGTTTTAAACCTGTATGCATTAGTTTTTTTCTGATAAACACAAAAAGAAAATATTTTTAGGAATGATGGTAAACCCACAGCAGATGGTGACCATTGACTCCCATAGTAGGAATAAAAAAATGATGGAATTTTATAGGTTCAATGAAAATTCTTTCATATTTTACTCATCCTCGTGTTGTTTTAAACATTTATGCATTAGTTTTTCTCTGATTAACACAAAAGAAAATATTTTGAGGAATGATAGTAAACCCACAGCAGATAGTGACCATTGACTCCCATAGTAATAATAAAAAAATGATGGAATTTTATAGGTTCAATGAAAATTCTTTCATAATTTACTCATCCTTGTGTTATTTTAAACCTGTATACATTAGTTTTTTTCTGATTAACACAAAAGAAAATATTTTGAGGAATGATGGTACACCCACAACAGATAGTGACCATTGACTCCCATAGTAGGAATAAAAAAATGATGGAATTTTATAGGTTCAATGAAAATTCTTTCATAATTTACTCATCCTCGTGTTGTTTTAAACCTGAATGCATTAGTTTTTTTTCTGATTAACACAAAAGAAAATATTTTGAGGAATGATGGTAAACCCACAGCAGATAGTGTCCATTGACTCCCATAGTAGGAATAAAAAAATGATGGAATTTTATAGGTACAATGAAAATTCTTTCATAATTTACTCATCCTCGTGTTGTTTTAAACATTTATGCATTAGTTTTTTTCTGATTAACACAAAAGAAAATATTTTGAGGAATGATGGTAAACCCACAGCAGATAGTGACCATTGACTCCCATAGTAGGAATAAAAAAATGATGGAATTTTATAGGTACAATGAAAATTCTTTCATAATTTACTCATCCTCATGTTGTTTTAAACATTTATGCATTAGTTTTTTTCTGATTAACACAAAAGAAAATATTTTGAGGAATGATGGTAAACCCACAGCAGATAGTGACCATTGACTCCCATAGTAGGAATAAAAAAATGATGGAATTTTATAGGTTCAATGAAAATTCTTTCATAATTTAATCATCCTTGTGTAGTTTTAAACCTGTATGCATTAGTTTTTTTCTGATAAACACAAAAAGAAAATATTTTTAGGAATGATGGTAAACCCACAGCAGATGGTGACCATTGACTCCCATAGTAGGAATAAAAAAATGATGGAATTTTATAGGTTCAATGAAAATTCTTTCATATTTTACTCATCCTCGTGTTGTTTTAAACATTTATGCATTAGTTTTTCTCTGATTAACACAAAAGAAAATATTTTGAGGAATGATAGTAAACCCACAGCAGATAGTGACCATTGACTCCCATAGTAATAATAAAAAAATGATGGAATTTTATAGGTTCAATGAAAATTCTTTCATAATTTACTCATCCTTGTGTTATTTTAAACCTGTATGCATTAGTTTTTTTCTGATTAACACAAAAGAAAATATTTTGAGGAATGATAGTAAACCCACAGCAGATAGTGACCATTGACTCCCATAGTAGGAATAAAAAAATGATGGAATTTTATAGGTTCAATGAAAATTCTTTCATAATTTACTCATCCTCGTGTTGTTTTAAACCTGTATGCATTAGTTTTTTTTCTGATTAACACAAAAGAAAATATTTTGAGGAATGATAGTAAACCCACAGCAGATAGTGACCATTGACTCCCATAGTAATAATAAAAAAATGATGGAATTTTATAGGTTCAATGAAAATTCTTTCATAATTTACTCATCCTTGTGTTGTTTTAAACATTTATGCATTAGTTTTTCTCTGATTAACACAAAATAAAATATTTTGAGGAATGATAGTAAACCCACAGCAGATAATGACCATTGACTCCCATAGTAAGAATAAAAAAATGATGGAATTTTATAGGTTCAATGAAAATTCTTTCATAATTTACTCATCCTTGTGTTATTTTAAACCTGTATACATTAGTTTTTTTCTGATTAACACAAAAGAAAATATTTTGAGGAATGATGGTACACCCACAACAGATAGTGACCATTGACTCCCATAGTAGGAATAAAAAAATGATGGAATTTTATAGGTTCAATGAAAATTCTTTTATAATTTACTCATCCTCGTGTTGTTTTAAACCTGTATGCATTAGTTTTTTTTCTGATTAACACAAAAGAAAATATTTTGAGGAATGATGGTAAACCCACAGCAGATAGTGACCATTGACTCCCATAGTAGGAATAAAAAAATGATGGAATTTTATAGGTTCAATGAAAATTCTTTCATAATTTAATCATCCTTGTGTAGTTTTAAACCTGTATGCATTAGTTTTTTTCTGATAAACACAAAAAGAAAATATTTTTAGGAATGATGGTAAACCCACAGCAGATGGTGACCATTGACTCCCATAGTAGGAATAAAAAAATGATGGAATTTTATAGGTTCAATGAAAATTCTTTCATATTTTACTCATCCTCGTGTTGTTTTAAACATTTATGCATTAGTTTTTCTCTGATTAACACAAAAGAAAATATTTTGAGGAATGATAGTAAACCCACAGCAGATAGTGACCATTGACTCCCATAGTAATAATAAAAAAATGATGGAATTTTATAGGTTCAATGAAAATTCTTTCATAATTTACTCATCCTTGTGTTATTTTAAACCTGTATACATTAGTTTTTTTCTGATTAACACAAAAGAAAATATTTTGAGGAATGATGGTACACCCACAACAGATAGTGACCATTGACTCCCATAGTAGGAATAAAAAAATGATGGAATTTTATAGGTTCAATGAAAATTCTTTCATAATTTACTCATCCTCGTGTTGTTTTAAACCTGTATGCATTAGTTTTTTTTCTGATTAACACAAAAGAAAATATTTTGAGAAATGATAGTAAACCCACAGCAGATAGTGACCATTGACTCCCATAGTAAGAATAAAAAAATGATGGAATTTTATAGGTTCAATGAAAATTCTTTCATAATTTACTCATCCTTGTGTTATTTTAAACCTGTATACATTAGTTTTTTCTGATTAACACAAAATAAAATATTTTGAGGAATGATGGTAAACCCACAGCAGATAGTGACCATTGACTCCCATAGTAGGAATAAAAAAATGATGGAATTTTATAGGTACAATGAAAATTCTTTCATAATTTACTCATCCTCTTGTTGTTTTAAACATTTATGCATTAGTTTTTTTCTGATTAACACAAAAGAAAATATTTTGAGGAATGATGGTAAACCCACAGCAGATAGTGACCATTGACTCCCATAGTAGGAATAAAAAAATGATGGAATTTTATAGGTTCAATGAAAATTCTTTCATAATTTAATCATCCTTGTGTAGTTTTAAACCTGTATGCATTAGTTTTTTTCTGATAAACACAAAAAGAAAATATTTTTAGGAATGATGGTAAACCCACAGCAGATGGTGACCATTGACTCCCATAGTAGGAATAAAAAAATGATGGAATTTTATAGGTTCAATGAAAATTCTTTCATATTTTACTCATCCTCGTGTTGTTTTAAACATTTATGCATTAGTTTTTCTCTGATTAACACAAAAGAAAATATTTTGAGGAATGATAGTAAACCCACAGCAGATAG
This sequence comes from Paramisgurnus dabryanus, assembly GCF_030506205.2. NCBI lineage: Eukaryota > Metazoa > Chordata > Actinopteri > Cypriniformes > Cobitidae > Paramisgurnus > Paramisgurnus dabryanus. The sequence goes on from NW_027394061.1 coordinate 5,587, forward strand.
TGACCATTGACTCCCATAGTAATAATAAAAAAATGATGGAATTTTATAGGTTCAATGAAAATTCTTTCATAATTTACTCATCCTTGTGTTATTTTAAACCTGTATACATTAGTTTTTTTCTGATTAACACAAAAGAAAATATTTTGAGGAATGATGGTACACCCACAACAGATAGTGACCATTGACTCCCATAGTAGGAATAAAAAAATGATGGAATTTTATAGGTTCAATGAAAATTCTTTCATAATTTACTCATCCTCGTGTTGTTTTAAACCTGAATGCATTAGTTTTTTTTCTGATTAACACAAAAGAAAATATTTTGAGGAATGATGGTAAACCCACAGCAGATAGTGTCCATTGACTCCCATAGTAGGAATAAAAAAATGATGGAATTTTATAGGTACAATGAAAATTCTTTCATAATTTACTCATCCTCGTGTTGTTTTAAACATTTATGCATTAGTTTTTTTCTGATTAACACAAAAGAAAATATTTTGAGGAATGATGGTAAACCCACAGCAGATAGTGACCATTGACTCCCATAGTAGGAATAAAAAAATGATGGAATTTTATAGGTTCAATGAAAATTCTTTCATAATTTACTCATCCTCGTGTTGTTTTAAACATTTATGCATTAGTTTTTTTCTGATTAACACAAAAGAAAATATTTTGAGGAATGATAGTAAACCCACAGCAGATAGTGACCATTGACTCCCATAGTAGGAATAAAAAAATGATGGAATTTTATAGGTACAATGAAAATTCTTTCATAATTTACTCATCCTCATGTTGTTTTAAACATTTATGCATTAGTTTTTTTCTGATTAACACAAAAGAAAATATTTTGAGGAATGATGGTAAACCCACAGCAGATAGTGACCATTGACTCCCATAGTAGGAATAAAAAAATGATGGAATTTTATAGGTTCAATGAAAATTCTTTCATAATTTAATCATCCTTGTGTAGTTTTAAACCTGTATGCATTAGTTTTTTTCTGATAAACACAAAAAGAAAATATTTTTAGGAATGATGGTAAACCCACAGCAGATGGTGACCATTGACTCCCATAGTAGGAATAAAAAAATGATGGAATTTTATAGGTTCAATGAAAATTCTTTCATATTTTACTCATCCTCGTGTTGTTTTAAACATTTATGCATTAGTTTTTCTCTGATTAACACAAAAGAAAATATTTTGAGGAATGATAGTAAACCCACAGCAGATAGTGACCATTGACTCCCATAGTAATAATAAAAAAATGATGGAATTTTATAGGTTCAATGAAAATTCTTTCATAATTTACTCATCCTTGTGTTATTTTAAACCTGTATACATTAGTTTTTTTCTGATTAACACAAAAGAAAATATTTTGAGGAATGATGGTAAATCCACAGCAGATAGTGACCATTGACTCCCATAGTAGGAATAAAAAAATGATGGAATTTTATAGGTACAATGAAAATTCTTTCATAATTTACTCATCCTCGTGTTGTTTTAAACATTTATGCATTAGTTTTTTTCTGATTAACACAAAAGAAAATATTTTGAGGAATGATGGTAAACCCACAGCAGATAGTGACCATTGACTCCCATAGTAGGAATAAAAAAATGATGGAATTTTATAGGTTCAATGAAAATTCTTTCATAATTTAATCATCCTTGTGTAGTTTTAAACCTGTATGCATTAGTTTTTTTCTGATAAACACAAAAAGAAAATATTTTTAGGAATGATGGTAAACCCACAGCAGATGGTGACCATTGACTCCCATAGTAGGAATAAAAAAATGATGGAATTTTATAGGTTCAATGAAAATTCTTTCATATTTTACTCATCCTCGTGTTGTTTTAAACATTTATGCATTAGTTTTTCTCTGATTAACACAAAATAAAATATTTTGAGGAATGATAGTAAACCCACAGCAGATAATGACCATTGACTCCCATAGTAAGAATAAAAAAATGATGGAATTTTATAGGTTCAATGAAAATTCTTTCATAATTTACTCATCCTTGTGTTATTTTAAACCTGTATACATTAGTTTTTTTTCTGATTAACACAAAAGAAAATATTTTGAGGAATGATGGTACACCCACAACAGATAGTGACCATTGACTCCCATAGTAGGAATAAAAAAATGATGGAATTTTATAGGTTCAATGAAAATTCTTTTATAATTTACTCATCCTCGTGTTGTTTTAAACCTGTATGCATTAGTTTTTTTTCTGATTAACACAAAAGAAAATATTTTGAGGAATGATGGTAAACCCACAGCAGATAGTGACCATTGACTCCCATAGTAGGAATAAAAAAATGATGGAATTTTATAGGTTCAATGAAAATTCTTTCATAATTTAATCATCCTTGTGTAGTTTTAAACCTGTATGCATTAGTTTTTTTCTGATAAACACAAAAAGAAAATATTTTTAGGAATGATGGTAAACCCACAGCAGATGGTGACCATTGACTCCCATAGTAGGAATAAAAAAATGATGGAATTTTATAGGTTCAATGAAAATTCTTTCATATTTTACTCATCCTCGTGTTGTTTTAAACATTTATGCATTAGTTTTTCTCTGATTAACACAAAAGAAAATATTTTGAGGAATGATAGTAAACCCACAGCAGATAGTGACCATTGACTCCCATAGTAATAATAAAAAAATGATGGAATTTTATAGGTTCAATGAAAATTCTTTCATAATTTACTCATCCTTGTGTTATTTTAAACCTGTATACATTAGTTTTTTTCTGATTAACACAAAAGAAAATATTTTGAGGAATGATGGTACACCCACAACAGATAGTGACCATTGACTCCCATAGTAGGAATAAAAAAATGATGGAATTTTATAGGTTCAATGAAAATTCTTTCATAATTTACTCATCCTCGTGTTGTTTTAAACCTGTATGCATTAGTTTTTTTTCTGATTAACACAAAAGAAAATATTTTGAGAAATGATAGTAAACCCACAGCAGATAGTGACCATTGACTCCCATAGTAAGAATAAAAAAATGATGGAATTTTATAGGTTCAATGAAAATTCTTTCATAATTTACTCATCCTTGTGTTATTTTAAACCTGTATACATTAGTTTTTTCTGATTAACACAAAATAAAATATTTTGAGGAATGATGGTAAACCCACAGCAGATAGTGACCATTGACTCCCATAGTAGGAATAAAAAAATGATGGAATTTTATAGGTACAATGAAAATTCTTTCATAATTTACTCATCCTCTTGTTGTTTTAAACATTTATGCATTAGTTTTTTTCTGATTAACACAAAAGAAAATATTTTGAGGAATGATGGTAAACCCACAGCAGATAGTGACCATTGACTCCCATAGTAGGAATAAAAAAATGATGGAATTTTATAGGTTCAATGAAAATTCTTTCATAATTTAATCATCCTTGTGTAGTTTTAAACCTGTATGCATTAGTTTTTTTCTGATAAACACAAAAAGAAAATATTTTTAGGAATGATGGTAAACCCACAGCAGATGGTGACCATTGACTCCCATAGTAGGAATAAAAAAATGATGGAATTTTATAGGTTCAATGAAAATTCTTTCATATTTTACTCATCCTCGTGTTGTTTTAAACATTTATGCATTAGTTTTTCTCTGATTAACACAAAAGAAAATATTTTGAGGAATGATAGTAAACCCACAGCAGATAGTGACCATTGACTCCCATAGTAATAATAAAAAAATGATGGAATTTTATAGGTTCAATGAAAATTCTTTCATAATTTACTCATCCTTGTGTTATTTTAAACCTGTATACATTAGTTTTTTTCTGATTAACACAAAAGAAAATATTTTGAGGAATGATGGTACACCCACAACAGATAGTGACCATTGACTCCCATAGTAGGAATAAAAAAATGATGGAATTTTATAGGTTCAATGAAAATTCTTTCATAATTTACTCATCCTCGTGTTGTTTTAAACCTGAATGCATTAGTTTTTTTTCTGATTAACACAAAAGAAAATATTTTGAGGAATGATGGTAAACCCACAGCAGATAGTGTCCATTGACTCCCATAGTAGGAATAAAAAAATGATGGAATTTTATAGGTACAATGAAAATTCTTTCATAATTTACTCATCCTCGTGTTGTTTTAAACATTTATGCATTAGTTTTTTTCTGATTAACACAAAAGAAAATATTTTGAGGAATGATGGTAAACCCACAGCAGATAGTGACCATTGACTCCCATAGTAGGAATAAAAAAATGATGGAATTTTATAGGTACAATGAAAATTCTTTCATAATTTACTCATCCTCATGTTGTTTTAAACATTTATGCATTAGTTTTTTTCTGATTAACACAAAAGAAAATATTTTGAGGAATGATGGTAAACCCACAGCAGATAGTGACCATTGACTCCCATAGTAGGAATAAAAAAATGATGGAATTTTATAGGTTCAATGAAAATTCTTTCATAATTTAATCATCCTTGTGTAGTTTTAAACCTGTATGCATTAGTTTTTTTCTGATAAACACAAAAAGAAAATATTTTTAGGAATGATGGTAAACCCACAGCAGATGGTGACCATTGACTCCCATAGTAGGAATAAAAAAATGATGGAATTTTATAGGTTCAATGAAAATTCTTTCATATTTTACTCATCCTCGTGTTGTTTTAAACATTTATGCATTAGTTTTTCTCTGATTAACACAAAAGAAAATATTTTGAGGAATGATAGTAAACCCACAGCAGATAGTGACCATTGACTCCCATAGTAATAATAAAAAAATGATGGAATTTTATAGGTTCAATGAAAATTCTTTCATAATTTACTCATCCTTGTGTTATTTTAAACCTGTATGCATTAGTTTTTTTCTGATTAACACAAAAGAAAATATTTTGAGGAATGATAGTAAACCCACAGCAGATAGTGACCATTGACTCCCATAGTAGGAATAAAAAAATGATGGAATTTTATAGGTTCAATGAAAATTCTTTCATAATTTACTCATCCTCGTGTTGTTTTAAACCTGTATGCATTAGTTTTTTTTCTGATTAACACAAAAGAAAATATTTTGAGGAATGATAGTAAACCCACAGCAGATAGTGACCATTGACTCCCATAGTAATAATAAAAAAATGATGGAATTTTATAGGTTCAATGAAAATTCTTTCATAATTTACTCATCCTTGTGTTGTTTTAAACATTTATGCATTAGTTTTTCTCTGATTAACACAAAATAAAATATTTTGAGGAATGATAGTAAACCCACAGCAGATAATGACCATTGACTCCCATAGTAAGAATAAAAAAATGATGGAATTTTATAGGTTCAATGAAAATTCTTTCATAATTTACTCATCCTTGTGTTATTTTAAACCTGTATACATTAGTTTTTTTCTGATTAACACAAAAGAAAATATTTTGAGGAATGATGGTACACCCACAACAGATAGTGACCATTGACTCCCATAGTAGGAATAAAAAAATGATGGAATTTTATAGGTTCAATGAAAATTCTTTTATAATTTACTCATCCTCGTGTTGTTTTAAACCTGTATGCATTAGTTTTTTTTCTGATTAACACAAAAGAAAATATTTTGAGGAATGATGGTAAACCCACAGCAGATAGTGACCATTGACTCCCATAGTAGGAATAAAAAAATGATGGAATTTTATAGGTTCAATGAAAATTCTTTCATAATTTAATCATCCTTGTGTAGTTTTAAACCTGTATGCATTAGTTTTTTTCTGATAAACACAAAAAGAAAATATTTTTAGGAATGATGGTAAACCCACAGCAGATGGTGACCATTGACTCCCATAGTAGGAATAAAAAAATGATGGAATTTTATAGGTTCAATGAAAATTCTTTCATATTTTACTCATCCTCGTGTTGTTTTAAACATTTATGCATTAGTTTTTCTCTGATTAACACAAAAGAAAATATTTTGAGGAATGATAGTAAACCCACAGCAGATAGTGACCATTGACTCCCATAGTAATAATAAAAAAATGATGGAATTTTATAGGTTCAATGAAAATTCTTTCATAATTTACTCATCCTTGTGTTATTTTAAACCTGTATACATTAGTTTTTTTCTGATTAACACAAAAGAAAATATTTTGAGGAATGATGGTACACCCACAACAGATAGTGACCATTGACTCCCATAGTAGGAATAAAAAAATGATGGAATTTTATAGGTTCAATGAAAATTCTTTCATAATTTACTCATCCTCGTGTTGTTTTAAACCTGTATGCATTAGTTTTTTTTCTGATTAACACAAAAGAAAATATTTTGAGAAATGATAGTAAACCCACAGCAGATAGTGACCATTGACTCCCATAGTAAGAATAAAAAAATGATGGAATTTTATAGGTTCAATGAAAATTCTTTCATAATTTACTCATCCTTGTGTTATTTTAAACCTGTATACATTAGTTTTTTCTGATTAACACAAAATAAAATATTTTGAGGAATGATGGTAAACCCACAGCAGATAGTGACCATTGACTCCCATAGTAGGAATAAAAAAATGATGGAATTTTATAGGTACAATGAAAATTCTTTCATAATTTACTCATCCTCTTGTTGTTTTAAACATTTATGCATTAGTTTTTTTCTGATTAACACAAAAGAAAATATTTTGAGGAATGATGGTAAACCCACAGCAGATAGTGACCATTGACTCCCATAGTAGGAATAAAAAAATGATGGAATTTTATAGGTTCAATGAAAATTCTTTCATAATTTAATCATCCTTGTGTAGTTTTAAACCTGTATGCATTAGTTTTTTTCTGATAAACACAAAAAGAAAATATTTTTAGGAATGATGGTAAACCCACAGCAGATGGTGACCATTGACTCCCATAGTAGGAATAAAAAAATGATGGAATTTTATAGGTTCAATGAAAATTCTTTCATATTTTACTCATCCTCGTGTTGTTTTAAACATTTATGCATTAGTTTTTCTCTGATTAACACAAAAGAAAATATTTTGAGGAATGATAGTAAACCCACAGCAGATAGTGACCATTGACTCCCATAGTAATAATAAAAAAATGATGGAATTTTATAGGTTCAATGAAAATTCTTTCATAATTTACTCATCCTTGTGTTATTTTAAACCTGTATACATTAGTTTTTTTCTGATTAACACAAAAGAAAATATTTTGAGGAATGATGGTACACCCACAACAGATAGTGACCATTGACTCCCATAGTAGGAATAAAAAAATGATGGAATTTTATAGGTTCAATGAAAATTCTTTCATAATTTACTCATCCTCGTGTTGTTTTAAACCTGAATGCATTAGTTTTTTTTCTGATTAACACAAAAGAAAATATTTTGAGGAATGATGGTAAACCCACAGCAGATAGTGTCCATTGACTCCCATAGTAGGAATAAAAAAATGATGGAATTTTATAGGTACAATGAAAATTCTTTCATAATTTACTCATCCTCGTGTTGTTTTAAACATTTATGCATTAGTTTTTTTCTGATTAACACAAAAGAAAATATTTTGAGGAATGATGGTAAACCCACAGCAGATAGTGACCATTGACTCCCATAGTAGGAATAAAAAAATGATGGAATTTTATAGGTTCAATGAAAATTCTTTCATAATTTACTCATCCTCGTGTTGTTTTAAACATTTATGCATTAGTTTTTTTCTGATTAACACAAAAGAAAATATTTTGAGGAATGATAGTAAACCCACAGCAGATAGTGACCATTGACTCCCATAGTAGGAATAAAAAAATGATGGAATTTTATAGGTACAATGAAAATTCTTTCATAATTTACTCATCCTCATGTTGTTTTAAACATTTATGCATTAGTTTTTTTCTGATTACCACAAAAGAAAATATTTTGAGGAATGATGGTAAACCCACAGCAGATAGTGACCATTGACTCCCATAGTAGGAATAAAAAAATGATGGAATTTTATAGGTTCAATGAAAATTATTTCATAATTTAATCATCCTTGTGTAGTTTTAAACCTGTATGCATTAGTTTTTTTCTGATAAACACAAAAAGAAAATATTTTTAGGAATGATGGTAAACCCACAGCAGATGGTGACCATTGACTCCCATAGTAGGAATAAAAAAATGATGGAATTTTATAGGTTCAATGAAAATTCTTTCATATTTTACTCATCCTCGTGTTGTTTTAAACATTTATGCATTAGTTTTTCTCTGATTAACACAAAAGAAAATATTTTGAGGAATGATAGTAAACCCACAGCAGATAGTGACCATTGACTCCCATAGTAATAATAAAAAAATGATGGAATTTTATAGGTTCAATGAAAATTCTTTCATAATTTACTCATCCTTGTGTTATTTTAAACCTGTATGCATTAGTTTTTTTCTGATTAACACAAAAGAAAATATTTTGAGGAATGATAGTAAACCCACAGCAGATAGTGACCATTGACTCCCATAGTAGGAATAAAAAAATGATGGAATTTTATAGGTTCAATGAAAATTCTTTCATAATTTACTCATCCTCGTGTTGTTTTAAACCTGTATGCATTAGTTTTTTTTCTGATTAACACAAAAGAAAATATTTTGAGGAATGATAGTAAACCCACAGCAGATAGTGACCATTGACTCCCATAGTAATAATAAAAAAATGATGGAATTTTATAGGTTCAATGAAAATTCTTTCATAATTTAATCATCCTTGTGTAGTTTTAAACCTGTATGCATTAGTTTTTTTCTGATAAACACAAAAAGAAAATATTTTTAGGAATGATGGTAAACCCACAGCAGATGGTGACCATTGACTCCCATAGTAGGAATAAAAAAATGATGGAATTTTATAGGTTCAATGAAAATTCTTTCATATTTTACTCATCCTCGTGTTGTTTTAAACATTTATGCATTAGTTTTTCTCTGATTAACACAAAAGAAAATATTTTGAGGAATGATAGTAAACCCACAGCAGATAGTGACCATTGACTCCCATAGTAATAATAAAAAAATGATGGAATTTTATAGGTTCAATGAAAATTCTTTCATAATTTACTCATCCTTGTGTTATTTTAAACCTGTATACATTAGTTTTTTTCTGATTAACACAAAAGAAAATATTTTGAGGAATGATGGTACACCCACAACAGATAGTGACCATTGACTCCCATAGTAGGAATAAAAAAATGATGGAATTTTATAGGTTCAATGAAAATTCTTTCATAATTTACTCATCCTTGTGTTATTTTAAACCTGTATGCATTAGTTTTTGTCTGATTAACACAAAAGAAAATATTTTGAGGAATGATGGTAAACCCACAGCAGAAAGTTACCATTGACTCCTTTAGTAGGATTAAAAAAATGATGGATTTTTATAGGTTCAATGAAAATTCTTTCATAATTTACTTATCCTTATGTTGTTTTAAACCTGTATGCATTAGTTTTTTTCTGATTAACACAAAAGAAAATATTTTGAGGAATGATGGTAAACCCACAGCAGATAGTGACCATTGACTCCCATAGTAGGAATTAAAAAATGATGGAATTTTATAGGTTAAATGAAAATTATTTCATAATTTACTCATCCTTGTGTTGTTTTAAACCTGTATGCATTAGTTTTTTTCTGATTAACACAAAATAAAATATTTTGAGGAATGATGGTAAACCCACAGCAGAAAGTTACCATTGACTCCCATAGTAGGATTAAAAAATGATGGATTTTTATAGGTTCAATGAAAATTCTTTCATAATTTACTCTTCCTTGTGTTGTTTTAAACCTGTATGCATTAGTTTTTTTCTGATTAACACAAAAGAAAATATTTTGAGGAATGATGGTAAACCCACAGCAGATAGTGACCATTGACTCCCATAGTAGGAATAAAAAAATGATGGAATTTTATAGGTTCAATGAAAATTCTTTCATAATTTACTCATCCTCGTGTTGTTTTAAACATTTATGCATTAGTTTTTTTCTGATTAACACAAAAGAAAATATTTTGAGGAATGATGGTAAACCCACAGCAGATAGTGACCATTGATTCCCATAGTAAGAATAAAAAAATGATGGAATTTTATAGGTTCAATGAAAATTCTTTCATAATTTACTCATCCTTGTGTTATTTTAAACCTGTATACATTAGTTTTTTCTGATTAACACAAAATAAAATATTTTGAGGAATGATGGTAAACCCACAGCAGATAGTGACCATTGACTCCCATAGTAGGAATAAAAAAATGATGGAATTTTATAGGTACAATGAAAATTCTTTCATAATTTACTCATCCTCGTGTTGTTTTAAACATTTATGCATTAGTTTTTTTCTGATTAACACAAAAGAAAATATTTTGAGGAATGATGGTAAACCCACAGCAGATAGTGACCATTGACTCCCATAGTAGGAATAAAAAAATGATGGAATTTTATAGGTTCAATGAAAATTCTTTCATAATTTAATCATCCTTGTGTAGTTTTAAACCTGTATGCATTAGTTTTTTTCTGATAAACACAAAAAGAAAATATTTTTAGGAATGATGGTAAACCCACAGCAGATGGTGACCATTGACTCCCATAGTAGGAATAAAAAAATGATGGAATTTTATAGGTTCAATGAAAATTCTTTCATATTTTACTCATCCTCGTGTTGTTTTAAACATTTATGCATTAGTTTTTCTCTGATTAACACAAAATAAAATATTTTGAGGAATGATAGTACACCCACAGCAGATAGTGACCATTGACTCCCATAGTAAGAATAAAAAAATGATGGAATTTTATAGGTTCAATGAAAATTCTTTCATAATTTACTCATCCTTGTGTTATTTTAAACCTGTATACATTAGTTTTTTTCTGATTAACACAAAAGAAAATATTTTGAGGAATGATGGTACACCCACAACAGATAGTGACCATTGACTCCCATAGTAGGAATAAAAAAATGATGGAATTTTATAGGTTCAATGAAAATTCTTTTATAATTTACTCATCCTCGTGTTGTTTTAAACCTGTATGCATTAGTTTTTTTTCTGATTAACACAAAAGAAAATATTTTGAGGAATGATGGTAAACCCACAGCAGATAGTGACCATTGACTCCCATAGTAGGAATAAAAAAATGATGGAATTTTATAGGTTCAATGAAAATTCTTTCATAATTTAATCATCCTTGTGTAGTTTTAAACCTGTATGCATTAGTTTTTTTCTGATAAACACAAAAAGAAAATATTTTTAGGAATGATGGTAAACCCACAGCAGATGGTGACCATTGACTCCCATAGTAGGAATAAAAAAATGATGGAATTTTATAGGTTCAATGAAAATTCTTTCATATTTTACTCATCCTCGTGTTGTTTTAAACATTTATGCATTAGTTTTTCTCTGATTAACACAAAAGAAAATATTTTGAGGAATGATAGTAAACCCACAGCAGATAGTGACCATTGACTCCCATAGTAATAATAAAAAAATGATGGAATTTTATAGGTTCAATGAAAATTCTTTCATAATTTACTCATCCTTGTGTTATTTTAAACCTGTATACATTAGTTTTTTTTCTGATTAACACAAAAGAAAATATTTTGAGGAATGATGGTACACCCACAACAGATAGTGACCATTGACTCCCATAGTAGGAATAAAAAAATGATGGAATTTTATAGGTTCAATGAAAATTCTTTCATAATTTACTCATCCTCGTGTTGTTTTAAACCTGTATGCATTAGTTTTTTTTCTGATTAACACAAAAGAAAATATTTTGAGGAATGATGGTAAACCCACAGCAGATAGTGTCCATTGACTCCCATAGTAGGAATAAAAAAATGATGGAATTTTATAGGTACAATGAAAATTCTTTCATAATTTACTCATCCTCGTGTTGTTTTAAACATTTATGCATTAGTTTTTTTCTGATTAACACAAAAGAAAATATTTTGAGGAATGATGGTAAACCCACAGCAGATAGTGACCACTGACTCCCATAGTAGGAATAAAAAAATGATGGAATTTTATAGGTTCAATGAAAATTCTTTCATAATTTACTCATCCTCGTGTTGTTTTAAACATTTATGCATTAGTTTTTTTCTGATTAGCACAAAAGAAAATATTTTGAGGAATGATAGTAAACCCACAGCAGATAGTGACCATTGACTCCCATAGTAAGAATAAAAAAATGATGGAATTTTATAGGTTCAATGAAAATTCTTTCATAATTTACTCATCCTTGTGTTATTTTAAACCTGTATACATTAGTTTTTTTCTGATTAACACAAAAGAAAATATTTTGAGGAATGATGGTACACCCACAACAGATAGTGACCATTGACTCCCATAGTAGGAATAAAAAAATGATGGAATTTTATAGGTACAATGAAAATTCTTTCATAATTTACTCATCCTTGTGTTATTTTAAACCTGTATACATTAGTTTTTTTCTGATTAACACAAAAGAAAATATTTTGAGGAATGATGGTACACCCACAACAGATAGTGACCATTGACTCCCATAGTAGGAATAAAAAAATGATGGAATTTTATAGGTTCAATGAAAATTCTTTCATAATTTACTCATCCTCGTGTTGTTTTAAACCTGTATGCATTAGTTTTTTTTCTGATTAACACAAAAGAAAATATTTTGAGAAATGATAGTAAACCCACAGCAGATAGTGACCATTGACTCCCATAGTAAGAATAAAAAAATGATGGAATTTTATAGGTTCAATGAAAATTCTTTCATAATTTACTCATCCTTGTGTTATTTTAAACCTGTATACATTAGTTTTTTCTGATTAACACAAAATAAAATATTTTGAGGAATGATGGTAAACCCACAGCAGATAGTGACCATTGACTCCCATAGTAGGAATAAAAAAATGATGGAATTTTATAGGTACAATGAAAATTCTTTCATAATTTACTCATCCTCTTGTTGTTTTAAACATTTATGCATTAGTTTTTTTCTGATTAACACAAAAGAAAATATTTTGAGGAATGATGGTAAACCCACAGCAGATAGTGACCATTGACTCCCATAGTAGGAATAAAAAAATGATGGAATTTTATAGGTTCAATGAAAATTCTTTCATAATTTAATCATCCTTGTGTAGTTTTAAACCTGTATGCATTAGTTTTTTTCTGATAAACACAAAAAGAAAATATTTTTAGGAATGATGGTAAACCCACAGCAGATGGTGACCATTGACTCCCATAGTAGGAATAAAAAAATGATGGAATTTTATAGGTTCAATGAAAATTCTTTCATATTTTACTCATCCTCGTGTTGTTTTAAACATTTATGCATTAGTTTTTCTCTGATTAACACAAAAGAAAATATTTTGAGGAATGATAGTAAACCCACAGCAGATAGTGACCATTGACTCCCATAGTAATAATAAAAAAATGATGGAATTTTATAGGTTCAATGAAAATTCTTTCATAATTTACTCATCCTTGTGTTATTTTAAACCTGTATACATTAGTTTTTTTCTGATTAACACAAAAGAAAATATTTTGAGGAATGATGGTACACCCACAACAGATAGTGACCATTGACTCCCATAGTAGGAATAAAAAAATGATGGAATTTTATAGGTTCAATGAAAATTCTTTCATAATTTACTCATCCTCGTGTTGTTTTAAACCTGAATGCATTAGTTTTTTTTCTGATTAACACAAAAGAAAATATTTTGAGGAATGATGGTAAACCCACAGCAGATAGTGTCCATTGACTCCCATAGTAGGAATAAAAAAATGATGGAATTTTATAGGTACAATGAAAATTCTTTCATAATTTACTCATCCTCGTGTTGTTTTAAACATTTATGCATTAGTTTTTTTCTGATTAACACAAAAGAAAATATTTTGAGGAATGATGGTAAACCCACAGCAGATAGTGACCATTGACTCCCATAGTAGGAATAAAAAAATGATGGAATTTTATAGGTTCAATGAAAATTCTTTCATAATTTACTCATCCTCGTGTTGTTTTAAACATTTATGCATTAGTTTTTTTCTGATTAACACAAAAGAAAATATTTTGAGGAATGATAGTAAACCCACAGCAGATAGTGACCATTGACTCCCATAGTAGGAATAAAAAAATGATGGAATTTTATAGGTACAATGAAAATTCTTTCATAATTTACTCATCCTCATGTTGTTTTAAACATTTATGCATTAGTTTTTTTCTGATTAACACAAAAGAAAATATTTTGAGGAATGATGGTAAACCCACAGCAGATAGTGACCATTGACTCCCATAGTAGGAATAAAAAAATGATGGAATTTTATAGGTTCAATGAAAATTCTTTCATAATTTAATCATCCTTGTGTAGTTTTAAACCTGTATGCATTAGTTTTTTTCTGATAAACACAAAAAGAAAATATTTTTAGGAATGATGGTAAACCCACAGCAGATGGTGACCATTGACTCCCATAGTAGGAATAAAAAAATGATGGAATTTTATAGGTTCAATGAAAATTCTTTCATATTTTACTCATCCTCGTGTTGTTTTAAACATTTATGCATTAGTTTTTCTCTGATTAACACAAAAGAAAATATTTTGAGGAATGATAGTAAACCCACAGCAGATAGTGACCATTGACTCCCATAGTAATAATAAAAAAATGATGGAATTTTATAGGTTCAATGAAAATTCTTTCATAATTTACTCATCCTTGTGTTATTTTAAACCTGTATGCATTAGTTTTTTTCTGATTAACACAAAAGAAAATATTTTGAGGAATGATAGTAAACCCACAGCAGATAGTGACCATTGACTCCCATAGTAGGAATAAAAAAATGATGGAATTTTATAGGTTCAATGAAAATTCTTTCATAATTTACTCATCCTCGTGTTGTTTTAAACCTGTATGCATTAGTTTTTTTTCTGATTAACACAAAAGAAAATATTTTGAGGAATGATAGTAAACCCACAGCAGATAGTGACCATTGACTCCCATAGTAATAATAAAAAAATGATGGAATTTTATAGGTTCAATGAAAATTCTTTCATAATTTACTCATCCTTGTGTTATTTTAAACCTGTATACATTAGTTTTTTCTGATTAACACAAAATAAAATATTTTGAGGAATGATGGTAAACCCACAGCAGATAGTGACCATTGACTCCCATAGTAGGAATAAAAAAATGATGGAATTTTATAGGTACAATGAAAATTCTTTCATAATTTACTCATCCTCGTGTTGTTTTAAACATTTATGCATTAGTTTTTTTCTGATTAACACAAAAGAAAATATTTTGAGGAATGATGGTAAACCCACAGCAGATAGTGACCATTGACTCCCATAGTAGGAATAAAAAAATGATGGAATTTTATAGGTTCAATGAAAATTCTTTCATAATTTAATCATCCTTGTGTAGTTTTAAACCTGTATGCATTAGTTTTTTTCTGATAAACACAAAAAGAAAATATTTTTAGGAATGATGGTAAACCCACAGCAGATGGTGACCATTGACTCCCATAGTAGGAATAAAAAAATGATGGAATTTTATAGGTTCAATGAAAATTCTTTCATATTTTACTCATCCTCGTGTTGTTTTAAACATTTATGCATTAGTTTTTCTCTGATTAACACAAAAGAAAATATTTTGAGGAATGATAGTAAACCCACAGCAGATAGTGACCATTGACTCCCATAGTAATAATAAAAAAATGATGGAATTTTATAGGTTCAATGAAAATTCTTTCATAATTTACTCATCCTTGTGTTATTTTAAACCTGTATACATTAGTTTTTTTCTGATTAACACAAAAGAAAATATTTTGAGGAATGATGGTACACCCACAACAGATAGTGACCATTGACTCCCATAGTAGGAATAAAAAAATGATGGAATTTTATAGGTTCAATGAAAATTCTTTCATAATTTACTCATCCTTGTGTTATTTTAAACCTGTATGCATTAGTTTTTGTCTGATTAACACAAAAGAAAATATTTTGAGGAATGATGGTAAACCCACAGCAGAAAGTTACCATTGACTCCTTTAGTAGGATTAAAAAAATGATGGATTTTTATAGGTTCAATGAAAATTCTTTCATAATTTACTTATCCTTATGTTGTTTTAAACCTGTATGCATTAGTTTTTTTCTGATTAACACAAAAGAAAATATTTTGAGGAATGATGGTAAACCCACAGCAGATAGTGACCATTGACTCCCATAGTAGGAATTAAAAAATGATGGAATTTTATAGGTTAAATGAAAATTATTTCATAATTTACTCATCCTTGTGTTGTTTTAAACCTGTATGCATTAGTTTTTTTCTGATTAACACAAAATAAAATATTTTGAGGAATGATGGTAAACCCACAGCAGAAAGTTACCATTGACTCCCATAGTAGGATTAAAAAATGATGGATTTTTATAGGTTCAATGAAAATTCTTTCATAATTTACTCTTCCTTGTGTTGTTTTAAACCTGTATGCATTAGTTTTTTTCTGATTAACACAAAAGAAAATATTTTGAGGAATGATGGTAAACCCACAGCAGATAGTGACCATTGACTCCCATAGTAGGAATAAAAAAATGATGGAATTTTATAGGTTCAATGAAAATTCTTTCATAATTTACTCATCCTCGTGTTGTTTTAAACATTTATGCATTAGTTTTTTTCTGATTAACACAAAAGAAAATATTTTGAGGAATGATGGTAAACCCACAGCAGATAGTGACCATTGATTCCCATAGTAAGAATAAAAAAATGATGGAATTTTATAGGTTCAATGAAAATTCTTTCATAATTTACTCATCCTTGTGTTATTTTAAACCTGTATACATTAGTTTTTTCTGATTAACACAAAATAAAATATTTTGAGGAATGATGGTAAACCCACAGCAGATAGTGACCATTGACTCCCATAGTAGGAATAAAAAAATGATGGAATTTTATAGGTACAATGAAAATTCTTTCATAATTTACTCATCCTCGTGTTGTTTTAAACATTTATGCATTAGTTTTTTTCTGATTAACACAAAAGAAAATATTTTGAGGAATGATGGTAAACCCACAGCAGATAGTGACCATTGACTCCCATAGTAGGAATAAAAAAATGATGGAATTTTATAGGTTCAATGAAAATTCTTTCATAATTTAATCATCCTTGTGTAGTTTTAAACCTGTATGCATTAGTTTTTTTCTGATAAACACAAAAAGAAAATATTTTTAGGAATGATGGTAAACCCACAGCAGATGGTGACCATTGACTCCCATAGTAGGAATAAAAAAATGATGGAATTTTATAGGTTCAATGAAAATTCTTTCATATTTTACTCATCCTCGTGTTGTTTTAAACATTTATGCATTAGTTTTTCTCTGATTAACACAAAATAAAATATTTTGAGGAATGATAGTACACCCACAGCAGATAGTGACCATTGACTCCCATAGTAAGAATAAAAAAATGATGGAATTTTATAGGTTCAATGAAAATTCTTTCATAATTTACTCATCCTTGTGTTATTTTAAACCTGTATACATTAGTTTTTTTCTGATTAACACAAAAGAAAATATTTTGAGGAATGATGGTACACCCACAACAGATAGTGACCATTGACTCCCATAGTAGGAATAAAAAAATGATGGAATTTTATAGGTTCAATGAAAATTCTTTTATAATTTACTCATCCTCGTGTTGTTTTAAACCTGTATGCATTAGTTTTTTTTCTGATTAACACAAAAGAAAATATTTTGAGGAATGATGGTAAACCCACAGCAGATAGTGACCATTGACTCCCATAGTAGGAATAAAAAAATGATGGAATTTTATAGGTTCAATGAAAATTCTTTCATAATTTAATCATCCTTGTGTAGTTTTAAACCTGTATGCATTAGTTTTTTTCTGATAAACACAAAAAGAAAATATTTTTAGGAATGATGGTAAACCCACAGCAGATGGTGACCATTGACTCCCATAGTAGGAATAAAAAAATGATGGAATTTTATAGGTTCAATGAAAATTCTTTCATATTTTACTCATCCTCGTGTTGTTTTAAACATTTATGCATTAGTTTTTCTCTGATTAACACAAAAGAAAATATTTTGAGGAATGATAGTAAACCCACAGCAGATAGTGACCATTGACTCCCATAGTAATAATAAAAAAATGATGGAATTTTATAGGTTCAATAAAAATTCTTTCATAATTTACTCATCCTTGTGTTATTTTAAACCTGTATACATTAGTTTTTTTTCTGATTAACACAAAAGAAAATATTTTGAGGAATGATGGTACACCCACAACAGATAGTGACCATTGACTCCCATAGTAGGAATAAAAAAATGATGGAATTTTATAGGTTCAATGAAAATTCTTTCATAATTTACTCATCCTCGTGTTGTTTTAAACCTGTATGCATTAGTTTTTTTTCTGATTAACACAAAAGAAAATATTTTGAGGAATGATGGTAAACCCACAGCAGATAGTGTCCATTGACTCCCATAGTAGGAATAAAAAAATGATGGAATTTTATAGGTACAATGAAAATTCTTTCATAATTTACTCATCCTCGTGTTGTTTTAAACATTTATGCATTAGTTTTTTTCTGATTAACACAAAAGAAAATATTTTGAGGAATGATGGTAAACCCACAGCAGATAGTGACCACTGACTCCCATAGTAGGAATAAAAAAATGATGGAATTTTATAGGTTCAATGAAAATTCTTTCATAATTTACTCATCCTCGTGTTGTTTTAAACCTGTATGCATTAGTTTTTTTTCTGATTAACACAAAAGAAAATATTTTGAGGAATGATAGTAAACCCACAGCAGATAGTGACCATTGACTCCCATAGTAATAATAAAAAAATGATGGAATTTTATAGGTTCAATGAAAATTCTTTCATAATTTACTCATCCTTGTGTTATTTTAAACCTGTATACATTAGTTTTTTCTGATTAACACAAAATAAAATATTTTGAGGAATGATGGTAAACCCACAGCAGATAGTGACCATTGACTCCCATAGTAGGAATAAAAAAATGATGGAATTTTATAGGTACAATGAAAATTCTTTCATAATTTACTCATCCTCGTGTTGTTTTAAACATTTATGCATTAGTTTTTTTCTGATTAACACAAAAGAAAATATTTTGAGGAATGATGGTAAACCCACAGCAGATAGTGACCATTGACTCCCATAGTAGGAATAAAAAATGATGGAATTTTATAGGTTCAATGAAAATTCTTTCATAATTTAATCATCCTTGTGTAGTTTTAAACCTGTATGCATTAGTTTTTTTCTGATAAACACAAAAAGAAAATATTTTTAGGAATGATGGTAAACCCACAGCAGATGGTGACCATTGACTCCCATAGTAGGAATAAAAAAATGATGGAATTTTATAGGTTCAATGAAAATTCTTTCATATTTTACTCATCCTCGTGTTGTTTTAAACATTTATGCATTAGTTTTTCTCTGATTAACACAAAAGAAAATATTTTGAGGAATGATAGTAAACCCACAGCAGATAGTGACCATTGACTCCCATAGTAATAATAAAAAAATGATGGAATTTTATAGGTTCAATGAAAATTCTTTCATAATTTACTCATCCTTGTGTTATTTTAAACCTGTATACATTAGTTTTTTTCTGATTAACACAAAAGAAAATATTTTGAGGAATGATGGTACACCCACAACAGATAGTGACCATTGACTCCCATAGTAGGAATAAAAAAATGATGGAATTTTATAGGTTCAATGAAAATTCTTTCATAATTTACTCATCCTTGTGTTATTTTAAACCTGTATGCATTAGTTTTTGTCTGATTAACACAAAAGAAAATATTTTGAGGAATGATGGTAAACCCACAGCAGAAAGTTACCATTGACTCCTTTAGTAGGATTAAAAAAATGATGGATTTTTATAGGTTCAATGAAAATTCTTTCATAATTTACTTATCCTTATGTTGTTTTAAACCTGTATGCATTAGTTTTTTTCTGATTAACACAAAAGAAAATATTTTGAGGAATGATGGTAAACCCACAGCAGATAGTGACCATTGACTCCCATAGTAGGAATTAAAAAATGATGGAATTTTATAGGTTAAATGAAAATTATTTCATAATTTACTCATCCTTGTGTTGTTTTAAACCTGTATGCATTAGTTTTTTTCTGATTAACACAAAATAAAATATTTTGAGGAATGATGGTAAACCCACAGCAGAAAGTTACCATTGACTCCCATAGTAGGATTAAAAAATGATGGATTTTTATAGGTTCAATGAAAATTCTTTCATAATTTACTCTTCCTTGTGTTGTTTTAAACCTGTATGCATTAGTTTTTTTCTGATTAACACAAAAGAAAATATTTTGAGGAATGATGGTAAACCCACAGCAGATAGTGACCATTGACTCCCATAGTAGGAATAAAAAAATGATGGAATTTTATAGGTTCAATGAAAATTCTTTCATAATTTACTCATCCTCGTGTTGTTTTAAACATTTATGCATTAGTTTTTTTCTGATTAACACAAAAGAAAATATTTTGAGGAATGATGGTAAACCCACAGCAGATAGTGACCATTGATTCCCATAGTAAGAATAAAAAAATGATGGAATTTTATAGGTTCAATGAAAATTCTTTCATAATTTACTCATCCTTGTGTTATTTTAAACCTGTATACATTAGTTTTTTCTGATTAACACAAAATAAAATATTTTGAGGAATGATGGTAAACCCACAGCAGATAGTGACCATTGACTCCCATAGTAGGAATAAAAAAATGATGGAATTTTATAGGTACAATGAAAATTCTTTCATAATTTACTCATCCTCGTGTTGTTTTAAACATTTATGCATTAGTTTTTTTCTGATTAACACAAAAGAAAATATTTTGAGGAATGATGGTAAACCCACAGCAGATAGTGACCATTGACTCCCATAGTAGGAATAAAAAAATGATGGAATTTTATAGGTTCAATGAAAATTCTTTCATAATTTAATCATCCTTGTGTAGTTTTAAACCTGTATGCATTAGTTTTTTTCTGATAAACACAAAAAGAAAATATTTTTAGGAATGATGGTAAACCCACAGCAGATGGTGACCATTGACTCCCATAGTAGGAATAAAAAAATGATGGAATTTTATAGGTTCAATGAAAATTCTTTCATATTTTACTCATCCTCGTGTTGTTTTAAACATTTATGCATTAGTTTTTCTCTGATTAACACAAAATAAAATATTTTGAGGAATGATAGTACACCCACAGCAGATAGTGACCATTGACTCCCATAGTAAGAATAAAAAAATGATGGAATTTTATAGGTTCAATGAAAATTCTTTCATAATTTACTCATCCTTGTGTTATTTTAAACCTGTATACATTAGTTTTTTTCTGATTAACACAAAAGAAAATATTTTGAGGAATGATGGTACACCCACAACAGATAGTGACCATTGACTCCCATAGTAGGAATAAAAAAATGATGGAATTTTATAGGTTCAATGAAAATTCTTTTATAATTTACTCATCCTCGTGTTGTTTTAAACCTGTATGCATTAGTTTTTTTTCTGATTAACACAAAAGAAAATATTTTGAGGAATGATGGTAAACCCACAGCAGATAGTGACCATTGACTCCCATAGTAGGAATAAAAAAATGATGGAATTTTATAGGTTCAATGAAAATTCTTTCATAATTTAATCATCCTTGTGTAGTTTTAAACCTGTATGCATTAGTTTTTTTCTGATAAACACAAAAAGAAAATATTTTTAGGAATGATGGTAAACCCACAGCAGATGGTGACCATTGACTCCCATAGTAGGAATAAAAAAATGATGGAATTTTATAGGTTCAATGAAAATTCTTTCATATTTTACTCATCCTCGTGTTGTTTTAAACATTTATGCATTAGTTTTTCTCTGATTAACACAAAAGAAAATATTTTGAGGAATGATAGTAAACCCACAGCAGATAGTGACCATTGACTCCCATAGTAATAATAAAAAAATGATGGAATTTTATAGGTTCAATGAAAATTCTTTCATAATTTACTCATCCTTGTGTTATTTTAAACCTGTATACATTAGTTTTTTTTCTGATTAACACAAAAGAAAATATTTTGAGGAATGATGGTACACCCACAACAGATAGTGACCATTGACTCCCATAGTAGGAATAAAAAAATGATGGAATTTTATAGGTTCAATGAAAATTCTTTCATAATTTACTCATCCTCGTGTTGTTTTAAACCTGTATGCATTAGTTTTTTTTCTGATTAACACAAAAGAAAATATTTTGAGGAATGATGGTAAACCCACAGCAGATAGTGTCCATTGACTCCCATAGTAGGAATAAAAAAATGATGGAATTTTATAGGTACAATGAAAATTCTTTCATAATTTACTCATCCTCGTGTTGTTTTAAACATTTATGCATTAGTTTTTTTCTGATTAACACAAAAGAAAATATTTTGAGGAATGATGGTAAACCCACAGCAGATAGTGACCACTGACTCCCATAGTAGGAATAAAAAAATGATGGAATTTTATAGGTTCAATGAAAATTCTTTCATAATTTACTCATCCTCGTGTTGTTTTAAACCTGTATGCATTAGTTTTTTTTCTGATTAACACAAAAGAAAATATTTTGAGGAATGATAGTAAACCCACAGCAGATAGTGACCATTGACTCCCATAGTAATAATAAAAAAATGATGGAATTTTATAGGTTCAATGAAAATTCTTTCATAATTTACTCATCCTTGTGTTATTTTAAACCTGTATACATTAGTTTTTTCTGATTAACACAAAATAAAATATTTTGAGGAATGATGGTAAACCCACAGCAGATAGTGACCATTGACTCCCATAGTAGGAATAAAAAAATGATGGAATTTTATAGGTACAATGAAAATTCTTTCATAATTTACTCATCCTCGTGTTGTTTTAAACATTTATGCATTAGTTTTTTTCTGATTAACACAAAAGAAAATATTTTGAGGAATGATGGTAAACCCACAGCAGATAGTGACCATTGACTCCCATAGTAGGAATAAAAAAATGATGGAATTTTATAGGTTCAATGAAAATTCTTTCATAATTTAATCATCCTTGTGTAGTTTTAAACCTGTATGCATTAGTTTTTTTCTGATAAACACAAAAAGAAAATATTTTTAGGAATGATGGTAAACCCACAGCAGATGGTGACCATTGACTCCCATAGTAGGAATAAAAAAATGATGGAATTTTATAGGTTCAATGAAAATTCTTTCATATTTTACTCATCCTCGTGTTGTTTTAAACATTTATGCATTAGTTTTTCTCTGATTAACACAAAAGAAAATATTTTGAGGAATGATAGTAAACCCACAGCAGATAGTGACCATTGACTCCCATAGTAATAATAAAAAAATGATGGAATTTTATAGGTTCAATGAAAATTCTTTCATAATTTACTCATCCTTGTGTTATTTTAAACCTGTATACATTAGTTTTTTTCTGATTAACACAAAAGAAAATATTTTGAGGAATGATGGTACACCCACAACAGATAGTGACCATTGACTCCCATAGTAGGAATAAAAAAATGATGGAATTTTATAGGTTCAATGAAAATTCTTTCATAATTTACTCATCCTTGTGTTATTTTAAACCTGTATGCATTAGTTTTTGTCTGATTAACACAAAAGAAAATATTTTGAGGAATGATGGTAAACCCACAGCAGAAAGTTACCATTGACTCCTTTAGTAGGATTAAAAAAATGATGGATTTTTATAGGTTCAATGAAAATTCTTTCATAATTTACTTATCCTTATGTTGTTTTAAACCTGTATGCATTAGTTTTTTTCTGATTAACACAAAAGAAAATATTTTGAGGAATGATGGTAAACCCACAGCAGATAGTGACCATTGACTCCCATAGTAGGAATTAAAAAATGATGGAATTTTATAGGTTAAATGAAAATTATTTCATAATTTACTCATCCTTGTGTTGTTTTAAACCTGTATGCATTAGTTTTTTTCTGATTAACACAAAATAAAATATTTTGAGGAATGATGGTAAACCCACAGCAGAAAGTTACCATTGACTCCCATAGTAGGATTAAAAAATGATGGATTTTTATAGGTTCAATGAAAATTCTTTCATAATTTACTCTTCCTTGTGTTGTTTTAAACCTGTATGCATTAGTTTTTTTCTGATTAACACAAAAGAAAATATTTTGAGGAATGATGGTAAACCCACAGCAGATAGTGACCATTGACTCCCATAGTAGGAATAAAAAAATGATGGAATTTTATAGGTTCAATGAAAATTCTTTCATAATTTACTCATCCTCGTGTTGTTTTAAACATTTATGCATTAGTTTTTTTCTGATTAACACAAAAGAAAATATTTTGAGGAATGATGGTAAACCCACAGCAGATAGTGACCATTGATTCCCATAGTAAGAATAAAAAAATGATGGAATTTTATAGGTTCAATGAAAATTCTTTCATAATTTACTCATCCTTGTGTTATTTTAAACCTGTATACATTAGTTTTTTCTGATTAACACAAAATAAAATATTTTGAGGAATGATGGTAAACCCACAGCAGATAGTGACCATTGACTCCCATAGTAGGAATAAAAAAATGATGGAATTTTATAGGTACAATGAAAATTCTTTCATAATTTACTCATCCTCGTGTTGTTTTAAACATTTATGCATTAGTTTTTTTCTGATTAACACAAAAGAAAATATTTTGAGGAATGATGGTAAACCCACAGCAGATAGTGACCATTGACTCCCATAGTAGGAATAAAAAAATGATGGAATTTTATAGGTTCAATGAAAATTCTTTCATAATTTAATCATCCTTGTGTAGTTTTAAACCTGTATGCATTAGTTTTTTTCTGATAAACACAAAAAGAAAATATTTTTAGGAATGATGGTAAACCCACAGCAGATGGTGACCATTGACTCCCATAGTAGGAATAAAAAAATGATGGAATTTTATAGGTTCAATGAAAATTCTTTCATATTTTACTCATCCTCGTGTTGTTTTAAACATTTATGCATTAGTTTTTCTCTGATTAACACAAAATAAAATATTTTGAGGAATGATAGTACACCCACAGCAGATAGTGACCATTGACTCCCATAGTAAGAATAAAAAAATGATGGAATTTTATAGGTTCAATGAAAATTCTTTCATAATTTACTCATCCTTGTGTTATTTTAAACCTGTATACATTAGTTTTTTTCTGATTAACACAAAAGAAAATATTTTGAGGAATGAGGGTACACCCACAACAGATAGTGACCATTGACTCCCATAGTAGGAATAAAAAAATGATGGAATTTTATAGGTTCAATGAAAATTCTTTTATAATTTACTCATCCTCGTGTTGTTTTAAACCTGTATGCATTAGTTTTTTTTCTGATTAACACAAAAGAAAATATTTTGAGGAATGATGGTAAACCCACAGCAGATAGTGACCATTGACTCCCATAGTAGGAATAAAAAAATGATGGAATTTTATAGGTTCAATGAAAATTCTTTCATAATTTAATCATCCTTGTGTAGTTTTAAACCTATATGCATTAGTTTTTTTCTGATAAACACAAAAAGAAAATATTTTTAGGAATGATGGTAAACCCACAGCAGATGGTGACCATTGACTCCCATAGTAGGAATAAAAAAATGATGGAATTTTATAGGTTCAATGAAAATTCTTTCATATTTTACTCATCCTCGTGTTGTTTTAAACATTTATGCATTAGTTTTTCTCTGATTAACACAAAAGAAAATATTTTGAGGAATGATAGTAAACCCACAGCAGATAGTGACCATTGACTCCCATAGTAATAATAAAAAAATGATGGAATTTTATAGGTTCAATGAAAATTCTTTCATAATTTACTCATCCTTGTGTTATTTTAAACCTGTATACATTAGTTTTTTTTCTGATTAACACAAAAGAAAATATTTTGAGGAATGATGGTACACCCACAACAGATAGTGACCATTGACTCCCATAGTAGGAATAAAAAAATGATGGAATTTTATAGGTTCAATGAAAATTCTTTCATAATTTACTCATCCTCGTGTTGTTTTAAACCTGTATGCATTAGTTTTTTTTCTGATTAACACAAAAGAAAATATTTTGAGGAATGATGGTAAACCCACAGCAGATAGTGTCCATTGACTCCCATAGTAGGAATAAAAAAATGATGGAATTTTATAGGTACAATGAAAATTCTTTCATAATTTACTCATCCTCGTGTTGTTTTAAACATTTATGCATTAGTTTTTTTCTGATTAACACAAAAGAAAATATTTTGAGGAATGATGGTAAACCCACAGCAGATAGTGACCACTGACTCCCATAGTAGGAATAAAAAAATGATGGAATTTTATAGGTTCAATGAAAATTCTTTCATAATTTACTCATCCTCGTGTTGTTTTAAACATTTATGCATTAGTTTTTTTCTGATTAGCACAAAAGAAAATATTTTGAGGAATGATAGTAAACCCACAGCAGATAGTGACCATTGACTCCCATAGTAAGAATAAAAAAATGATGGAATTTTATAGGTTCAATGAAAATTCTTTCATAATTTACTCATCCTTGTGTTATTTTAAACCTGTATACATTAGTTTTTTTCTGATTAACACAAAAGAAAATATTTTGAGGAATGATGGTACACCCACAACAGATAGTGACCATTGACTCCCATAGTAGGAATAAAAAAATGATGGAATTTTATAGGTACAATGAAAATTCTTTCATAATTTACTCATCCTCGTGTTGTTTTAAACCTGTATGCATTAGTTTTTTTCTGATTAACACAAAAGAAAATATTTTGAGGAATGATGGTAAACCCACAGCAGATAGTGACCATTGACTCCCATAGTAGGAATAAAAAAAATGATGGAATTTTATAGGTACAATGAAAATTCTTTCATAATTTACTCATCCTTGTGTTGTTTTAAACCTGTATGCATTAGTTTTTTTCTGATTAACACAAAAGAAAATATTTTTAGGAATGATGGTAAACCCACAGCAGATAGTGACCATTGACTCCCATAGTAGGAATAAAAAAATGATGGAATTTTATAGGTACAATGAAAATTCTTTCATAATTTACTCATCCTCATGTTGTTTTAAACATTTATGCATTAGTTTTTTTCTGATTAACACAAAAGAAAATATTTTGAGGAATGATGGTAAACCCACAGCAGATAGTGACCATTGACTCCCATAGTAGGAATAAAAAAATGATGGAATTTTATAGGTTAAATGAAAATTATTTCATAATTTACTCATCCTTGTGTTGTTTTAAACCTGTATGCATTAGTTTTTTTCTGATTAACACAAAAGAAAATATTTTGAGGAATGATGGTAAACCCACAGCAGATAGTGACCATTGACTCCCATAGTAGGAATAAAAAAATGATGGAATTTTATAGGTTCAATGAAAATTATTTCATAATTTACTCATCCTTGTGTTGTTTTAAACCTGTATGCATTAGTTTTTGTCTGATTAACACAAAAGAAAATATTTTGAGGAATGATGGTAAACCCACAGCAGAAAGTTACCATTGACTCCTTTAGTAGGATTAAAAAAATGATGGATTTTTATAGGTTCAATGAAAATTCTTTCATAATTTACTGATCCTTATGTTGTTTTAAACCTGTATGCATTAGTTTTTTTCTGATTAACACAAAAGAAAATATTTTGAGGAATGATGGTAAACCCACAGCAGATAGTGACCATTGACTCCCATAGTAGGAATAAAAAAATGATGGAATTTTATAGGTTCAATGAAAATTCTTTCATAATTTAATCATCCTTGTGTAGTTTTAAACCTGTATGCATTAGTTTTTTTCTGATAAACACAAAAAGAAAATATTTTTAGGAATGATGGTAAACCCACAGCAGATGGTGACCATTGACTCCCATAGTAGGAATAAAAAAATGATGGAATTTTATAGGTTCAATGAAAATTCTTTCATATTTTACTCATCCTCGTGTTGTTTTAAACATTTATGCATTAGTTTTTCTCTGATTAACACAAAAGAAAATATTTTGAGGAATGATAGTAAACCCACAGCAGATAGTGACCATTGACTCCCATAGTAAGAATAAAAAAATGATGGAATTTTATAGGTTCAATGAAAATTCTTTCATAATTTACTCATCCTTGTGTTATTTTAAACCTGTATACATTAGTTTTTTTCTGATTAACACAAAAGAAAATATTTTGAGGAATGATGGTACACCCACAACAGATAGTGACCATTGACTCCCATAGTAGGAATAAAAAAATGATGGAATTTTATAGGTTCAATGAAAATTCTTTCATATTTTACTCATCCTCGTGTTGTTTTAAACATTTATGCATTAGTTTTTCTCTGATTAACACAAAAGAAAATATTTTGAGGAATGATAGTAAACCCACAGCAGATAGTGACCATTGACTCCCATAGTAATAATAAAAAAATGATGGAATTTTATAGGTTCAATGAAAATTCTTTCATAATTTACTCATCCTTGTGTTATTTTAAACCTGTATACATTAGTTTTTTCTGATTAACACAAAATAAAATATTTTGAGGAATGATGGTAAACCCACAGCAGATAGTGACCATTGACTCCCATAGTAGGAATAAAAAAATGATGGAATTTTATAGGTACAATGAAAATTCTTTCATAATTTACTCATCCTCGTGTTGTTTTAAACATTTATGCATTAGTTTTTTTCTGATTAACACAAAAGAAAATATTTTGAGGAATGATGGTAAACCCACAGCAGATAGTGACCATTGACTCCCATAGTAGGAATAAAAAAATGATGGAATTTTATAGGTACAATGAAAATTCTTTCATAATTTACTCATCCTCGTGTTGTTTTAAACATTTATGCATTAGTTTTTTTCTGATTAACACAAAAGAAAATATTTTTAGGAATGATGGTAAACCCACAGCAGATGGTGACCATTGACTCCCATAGTGGGAATAAAAAAATGATGGAATTTTATAGGTTCAATGAAAATTCTTTCATATTTTACTCATCCTCGTGTTGTTTTAAACATTTATGCATTAGTTTTTCTCTGATTAACACAAAAGAAAATATTTTGAGGAATGATAGTAAACCCACAGCAGATAGTGACCATTGACTCCCATAGTAATAATAAAAAAATGATGGAATTTTATAGGTTCAATGAAAATTCTTTCATAATTTACTCATCCTTGTGTTATTTTAAACCTGTATACATTAGTTTTTTTTCTGATTAACACAAAAGAAAATATTTTGAGGAATGATGGTACACCCACAACAGATAGTGACCATTGACTCCCATAGTAGGAATAAAAAAATGATGGAATTTTATAGGTTCAATGAAAATTCTTTCATAATTTACTCATCCTCGTGTTGTTTTAAACCTGTATGCATTAGTTTTTTTTCTGATTAACACAAAAGAAAATATTTTGAGGAATGATAGTAAACCCACAGCAGATAGTGACCATTGACTCCCATAGTAATAATAAAAAAATGATGGAATTTTATAGGTTCAATGAAAATTCTTTCATAATTTACTCATCCTTGTGTTATTTTAAACCTGTATACATTAGTTTTTTCTGATTAACACAAAATAAAATATTTTGAGGAATGATGGTAAACCCACAGCAGATAGTGACCATTGACTCCCATAGTAGGAATAAAAAAATGATGGAATTTTATAGGTACAATGAAAATTCTTTCATAATTTACTCATCCTCGTGTTGTTTTAAACATTTATGCATTAGTTTTTTTCTGATTAACACAAAAGAAAATATTTTGAGGAATGATGGTAAACCCACAGCAGATAGTGACCATTGACTCCCATAGTAGGAATAAAAAAATGATGGAATTTTATAGGTACAATGAAAATTCTTTCATAATTTACTCATCCTCGTGTTGTTTTAAACATTTATGCATTAGTTTTTTTCTGATTAACACAAAAGAAAATATTTTTAGGAATGATGGTAAACCCACAGCAGATGGTGACCATTGACTCCCATAGTGGGAATAAAAAAATGATGGAATTTTATAGGTTCAATGAAAATTCTTTCATATTTTACTCATCCTCGTGTTGTTTTAAACATTTATGCATTAGTTTTTCTCTGATTAACACAAAAGAAAATATTTTGAGGAATGATAGTAAACCCACAGCAGATAGTGACCATTGACTCCCATAGTAATAATAAAAAAATGATGGAATTTTATAGGTTCAATGAAAATTCTTTCATAATTTACTCATCCTTGTGTTATTTTAAACCTGTATACATTAGTTTTTTTTCTGATTAACACAAAAGAAAATATTTTGAGGAATGATGGTACACCCACAACAGATAGTGACCATTGACTCCCATAGTAGGAATAAAAAAATGATGGAATTTTATAGGTTCAATGAAAATTCTTTCATAATTTACTCATCCTCGTGTTGTTTTAAACCTGTATGCATTAGTTTTTTTTCTGATTAACACAAAAGAAAATATTTTGAGGAATGATGGTAAACCCACAGCAGATAGTGTCCATTGACTCCCATAGTAGGAATAAAAAAATGATGGAATTTTATAGGTACAATGAAAATTCTTTCATAATTTACTCATCCTCGTGTTGTTTTAAACATTTATGCATTAGTTTTTTTCTGATTAACACAAAAGAAAATATTTTGAGGAATGATGGTAAACCCACAGCAGATAGTGACCACTGACTCCCATAGTAGGAATAAAAAAATGATGGAATTTTATAGGTTCAATGAAAATTCTTTCATAATTTACTCATCCTCGTGTTGTTTTAAACATTTATGCATTAGTTTTTTTCTGATTAGCACAAAAGAAAATATTTTGAGGAATGATAGTAAACCCACAGCAGATAGTGACCATTGACTCCCATAGTAAGAATAAAAAAATGATGGAATTTTATAGGTTCAATGAAAATTCTTTCATAATTTACTCATCCTTGTGTTATTTTAAACCTGTATACATTAGTTTTTTTCTGATTAACACAAAAGAAAATATTTTGAGGAATGATGGTACACCCACAACAGATAGTGACCATTGACTCCCATAGTAGGAATAAAAAAATGATGGAATTTTATAGGTACAATGAAAATTCTTTCATAATTTACTCATCCTCGTGTTGTTTTAAACCTGTATGCATTAGTTTTTTTCTGATTAACACAAAAGAAAATATTTTGAGGAATGATGGTAAACCCACAGCAGATAGTGACCATTGACTCCCATAGTAGGAATAAAAAAAATGATGGAATTTTATAGGTACAATGAAAATTCTTTCATAATTTACTCATCCTTGTGTTGTTTTAAACCTGTATGCATTAGTTTTTTTCTGATTAACACAAAAGAAAATATTTTTAGGAATGATGGTAAACCCACAGCAGATAGTGACCATTGACTCCCATAGTAGGAATAAAAAAATGATGGAATTTTATAGGTACAATGAAAATTCTTTCATAATTTACTCATCCTCATGTTGTTTTAAACATTTATGCATTAGTTTTTTTCTGATTAACACAAAAGAAAATATTTTGAGGAATGATGGTAAACCCACAGCAGATAGTGACCATTGACTCCCATAGTAGGAATAAAAAAATGATGGAATTTTATAGGTTAAATGAAAATTATTTCATAATTTACTCATCCTTGTGTTGTTTTAAACCTGTATGCATTAGTTTTTTTCTGATTAACACAAAAGAAAATATTTTGAGGAATGATGGTAAACCCACAGCAGATAGTGACCATTGACTCCCATAGTAGGAATAAAAAAATGATGGAATTTTATAGGTTCAATGAAAATTATTTCATAATTTACTCATCCTTGTGTTGTTTTAAACCTGTATGCATTAGTTTTTGTCTGATTAACACAAAAGAAAATATTTTGAGGAATGATGGTAAACCCACAGCAGAAAGTTACCATTGACTCCTTTAGTAGGATTAAAAAAATGATGGATTTTTATAGGTTCAATGAAAATTCTTTCATAATTTACTCATCCTTGTGTTATTTTAAACCTGTATACATTAGTTTTTTTCTGATTAACACAAAAGAAAATATTTTGAGGAATGATGGTACACCCACAACAGATAGTGACCATTGACTCCCATAGTAGGAATAAAAAAATGATGGAATTTTATAGGTTCAATGAAAATTCTTTCATAATTTACTCATCCTCGTGTTGTTTTAAACCTGAATGCATTAGTTTTTTTTCTGATTAACACAAAAGAAAATATTTTGAGGAATGATGGTAAACCCACAGCAGATAGTGTCCATTGACTCCCATAGTAGGAATAAAAAAATGATGGAATTTTATAGGTACAATGAAAATTCTTTCATAATTTACTCATCCTCGTGTTGTTTTAAACATTTATGCATTAGTTTTTTTCTGATTAACACAAAAGAAAATATTTTGAGGAATGATGGTAAACCCACAGCAGATAGTGACCATTGACTCCCATAGTAGGAATAAAAAAATGATGGAATTTTATAGGTTCAATGAAAATTCTTTCATAATTTACTCATCCTCGTGTTGTTTTAAACATTTATGCATTAGTTTTTTTCTGATTAACACAAAAGAAAATATTTTGAGGAATGATAGTAAACCCACAGCAGATAGTGACCATTGACTCCCATAGTAGGAATAAAAAAATGATGGAATTTTATAGGTACAATGAAAATTCTTTCATAATTTACTCATCCTCATGTTGTTTTAAACATTTATGCATTAGTTTTTTTCTGATTAACACAAAAGAAAATATTTTGAGGAATGATGGTAAACCCACAGCAGATAGTGACCATTGACTCCCATAGTAGGAATAAAAAAATGATGGAATTTTATAGGTTCAATGAAAATTCTTTCATAATTTAATCATCCTTGTGTAGTTTTAAACCTGTATGCATTAGTTTTTTTCTGATAAACACAAAAAGAAAATATTTTTAGGAATGATGGTAAACCCACAGCAGATGGTGACCATTGACTCCCATAGTAGGAATAAAAAAATGATGGAATTTTATAGGTTCAATGAAAATTCTTTCATATTTTACTCATCCTCGTGTTGTTTTAAACATTTATGCATTAGTTTTTCTCTGATTAACACAAAAGAAAATATTTTGAGGAATGATAGTAAACCCACAGCAGATAGTGACCATTGACTCCCATAGTAATAATAAAAAAATGATGGAATTTTATAGGTTCAATGAAAATTCTTTCATAATTTACTCATCCTTGTGTTATTTTAAACCTGTATGCATTAGTTTTTTTCTGATTAACACAAAAGAAAATATTTTGAGGAATGATAGTAAACCCACAGCAGATAGTGACCATTGACTCCCATAGTAGGAATAAAAAAATGATGGAATTTTATAGGTTCAATGAAAATTCTTTCATAATTTACTCATCCTCGTGTTGTTTTAAACCTGTATGCATTAGTTTTTTTTCTGATTAACACAAAAGAAAATATTTTGAGGAATGATAGTAAACCCACAGCAGATAGTGACCATTGACTCCCATAGTAATAATAAAAAAATGATGGAATTTTATAGGTTCAATGAAAATTCTTTCATAATTTACTCATCCTTGTGTTATTTTAAACCTGTATACATTAGTTTTTTCTGATTAACACAAAATAAAATATTTTGAGGAATGATGGTAAACCCACAGCAGATAGTGACCATTGACTCCCATAGTAGGAATAAAAAAATGATGGAATTTTATAGGTTCAATGAAAATTCTTTCATAATTTACTCATCCTTGTGTTATTTTAAACCTGTATGCATTAGTTTTTGTCTGATTAACACAAAAGAAAATATTTTGAGGAATGATGGTAAACCCACAGCAGAAAGTTACCATTGACTCCTTTAGTAGGATTAAAAAAATGATGGATTTTTATAGGTTCAATGAAAATTCTTTCATAATTTACTTATCCTTATGTTGTTTTAAACCTGTATGCATTAGTTTTTTTCTGATTAACACAAAAGAAAATATTTTGAGGAATGATGGTAAACCCACAGCAGATAGTGACCATTGACTCCCATAGTAGGAATTAAAAAATGATGGAATTTTATAGGTTAAATGAAAATTATTTCATAATTTACTCATCCTTGTGTTGTTTTAAACCTGTATGCATTAGTTTTTTTCTGATTAACACAAAATAAAATATTTTGAGGAATGATGGTAAACCCACAGCAGAAAGTTACCATTGACTCCCATAGTAGGATTAAAAAATGATGGATTTTTATAGGTTCAATGAAAATTCTTTCATAATTTACTCTTCCTTGTGTTGTTTTAAACCTGTATGCATTAGTTTTTTTCTGATTAACACAAAAGAAAATATTTTGAGGAATGATGGTAAACCCACAGCAGATAGTGACCATTGACTCCCATAGTAGGAATAAAAAAATGATGGAATTTTATAGGTTCAATGAAAATTCTTTCATAATTTACTCATCCTCGTGTTGTTTTAAACATTTATGCATTAGTTTTTTTCTGATTAACACAAAAGAAAATATTTTGAGGAATGATGGTAAACCCACAGCAGATAGTGACCATTGATTCCCATAGTAAGAATAAAAAAATGATGGAATTTTATAGGTTCAATGAAAATTCTTTCATAATTTACTCATCCTTGTGTTATTTTAAACCTGTATACATTAGTTTTTTCTGATTAACACAAAATAAAATATTTTGAGGAATGATGGTAAACCCACAGCAGATAGTGACCATTGACTCCCATAGTAGGAATAAAAAAATGATGGAATTTTATAGGTACAATGAAAATTCTTTCATAATTTACTCATCCTCGTGTTGTTTTAAACATTTATGCATTAGTTTTTTTCTGATTAACACAAAAGAAAATATTTTGAGGAATGATGGTAAACCCACAGCAGATAGTGACCATTGACTCCCATAGTAGGAATAAAAAAATGATGGAATTTTATAGGTTCAATGAAAATTCTTTCATAATTTAATCATCCTTGTGTAGTTTTAAACCTGTATGCATTAGTTTTTTTCTGATAAACACAAAAAGAAAATATTTTTAGGAATGATGGTAAACCCACAGCAGATGGTGACCATTGACTCCCATAGTAGGAATAAAAAAATGATGGAATTTTATAGGTTCAATGAAAATTCTTTCATATTTTACTCATCCTCGTGTTGTTTTAAACATTTATGCATTAGTTTTTCTCTGATTAACACAAAATAAAATATTTTGAGGAATGATAGTACACCCACAGCAGATAGTGACCATTGACTCCCATAGTAAGAATAAAAAAATGATGGAATTTTATAGGTTCAATGAAAATTCTTTCATAATTTACTCATCCTTGTGTTATTTTAAACCTGTATACATTAGTTTTTTTCTGATTAACACAAAAGAAAATATTTTGAGGAATGATGGTACACCCACAACAGATAGTGACCATTGACTCCCATAGTAGGAATAAAAAAATGATGGAATTTTATAGGTTCAATGAAAATTCTTTTATAATTTACTCATCCTCGTGTTGTTTTAAACCTGTATGCATTAGTTTTTTTTCTGATTAACACAAAAGAAAATATTTTGAGGAATGATGGTAAACCCACAACAGATAGTGACCATTGACTCCCATAGTAGGAATAAAAAAATGATGGAATTTTATAGGTTCAATGAAAATTCTTTCATAATTTAATCATCCTTGTGTAGTTTTAAACCTGTATGCATTAGTTTTTTTTCTGATTAACACAAAAGAAAATATTTTGAGGAATGATGGTAAACCCACAGCAGATAGTGTCCATTGACTCCCATAGTAGGAATAAAAAAATGATGGAATTTTATAGGTACAATGAAAATTCTTTCATAATTTACTCATCCTCGTGTTGTTTTAAACATTTATGCATTAGTTTTTTTCTGATTAACACAAAAGAAAATATTTTGAGGAATGATGGTAAACCCACAGCAGATAGTGACCACTGACTCCCATAGTAGGAATAAAAAAATGATGGAATTTTATAGGTTCAATGAAAATTCTTTCATAATTCACTCATCCTCGTGTTGTTTTAAACATTTATGCATTAGTTTTTTTCTGATTAGCACAAAAGAAAATATTTTGAGGAATGATAGTAAACCCACAGCAGATAGTGACCATTGACTCCCATAGTAAGAATAAAAAAATGATGGAATTTTATAGGTTCAATGAAAATTCTTTCATAATTTACTCATCCTTGTGTTATTTTAAACCTGTATACATTAGTTTTTTTCTGATTAACACAAAAGAAAATATTTTGAGGAATGATGGTACACCCACAACAGATAGTGACCATTGACTCCCATAGTAGGAATAAAAAAATGATGGAATTTTATAGGTACAATGAAAATTCTTTCATAATTTACTCATCCTTGTGTTATTTTAAACCTGTATACATTAGTTTTTTTCTGATTAACACAAAAGAAAATATTTTGAGGAATGATGGTACACCCACAACAGATAGTGACCATTGACTCCGATAGTAGGAATAAAAAAATGATGGAATTTTATAGGTTCAATGAAAATTCTTTCATAATTTACTCATCCTCGTGTTGTTTTAAACCTGTATGCATTAGTTTTTTTTCTGATTAACACAAAAGAAAATATTTTGAGAAATGATAGTAAACCCACAGCAGATAGTGACCATTGACTCCCATAGTAAGAATAAAAAAATGATGGAATTTTATAGGTTCAATGAAAATTCTTTCATAATTTACTCATCCTTGTGTTATTTTAAACCTGTATACATTAGTTTTTTCTGATTAACACAAAATAAAATATTTTGAGGAATGATGGTAAACCCACAGCAGATAGTGACCATTGACTCCCATAGTAGGAATAAAAAAATGATGGAATTTTATAGGTACAATGAAAATTCTTTCATAATTTACTCATCCTCTTGTTGTTTTAAACATTTATGCATTAGTTTTTTTCTGATTAACACAAAAGAAAATATTTTGAGGAATGATGGTAAACCCACAGCAGATAGTGACCATTGACTCCCATAGTAGGAATAAAAAAATGATGGAATTTTATAGGTTCAATGAAAATTCTTTCATAATTTAATCATCCTTGTGTAGTTTTAAACCTGTATGCATTAGTTTTTTTCTGATAAACACAAAAAGAAAATATTTTTAGGAATGATGGTAAACCCACAGCAGATGGTGACCATTGACTCCCATAGTAGGAATAAAAAAATGATGGAATTTTATAGGTTCAATGAAAATTCTTTCATATTTTACTCATCCTCGTGTTGTTTTAAACATTTATGCATTAGTTTTTCTCTGATTAACACAAAAGAAAATATTTTGAGGAATGATAGTAAACCCACAGCAGATAGTGACCATTGACTCCCATAGTAATAATAAAAAAATGATGGAATTTTATAGGTTCAATGAAAATTCTTTCATAATTTACTCATCCTTGTGTTATTTTAAACCTGTATACATTAGTTTTTTTCTGATTAACACAAAAGAAAATATTTTGAGGAATGATGGTACACCCACAACAGATAGTGACCATTGACTCCCATAGTAGGAATAAAAAAATGATGGAATTTTATAGGTTCAATGAAAATTCTTTCATAATTTACTCATCCTCGTGTTGTTTTAAACCTGAATGCATTAGTTTTTTTTCTGATTAACACAAAAGAAAATATTTTGAGGAATGATGGTAAACCCACAGCAGATAGTGTCCATTGACTCCCATAGTAGGAATAAAAAAATGATGGAATTTTATAGGTACAATGAAAATTCTTTCATAATTTACTCATCCTCGTGTTGTTTTAAACATTTATGCATTAGTTTTTTTCTGATTAACACAAAAGAAAATATTTTGAGGAATGATGGTAAACCCACAGCAGATAGTGACCATTGACTCCCATAGTAGGAATAAAAAAATGATGGAATTTTATAGGTTCAATGAAAATTCTTTCATAATTTACTCATCCTCGTGTTGTTTTAAACATTTATGCATTAGTTTTTTTCTGATTAACACAAAAGAAAATATTTTGAGGAATGATAGTAAACCCACAGCAGATAGTGACCATTGACTCCCATAGTAGGAATAAAAAAATGATGGAATTTTATAGGTACAATGAAAATTCTTTCATAATTTACTCATCCTCATGTTGTTTTAAACATTTATGCATTAGTTTTTTTCTGATTAACACAAAGAAAATATTTTGAGGAATGATGGTAAACCCACAGCAGATAGTGACCATTGACTCCCATAGTAGGAATAAAAAAATGATGGAATTTTATAGGTTCAATGAAAATTCTTTCATAATTTAATCATCCTTGTGTAGTTTTAAACCTGTATGCATTAGTTTTTTTCTGATAAACACAAAAAGAAAATATTTTTAGGAATGATGGTAAACCCACAGCAGATGGTGACCATTGACTCCCATAGTAGGAATAAAAAAATGATGGAATTTTATAGGTTCAATGAAAATTCTTTCATATTTTACTCATCCTCGTGTTGTTTTAAACATTTATGCATTAGTTTTTCTCTGATTAACACAAAAGAAAATATTTTGAGGAATGATAGTAAACCCACAGCAGATAGTGACCATTGACTCCCATAGTAATAATAAAAAAATGATGGAATTTTATAGGTTCAATGAAAATTCTTTCATAATTTACTCATCCTTGTGTTATTTTAAACCTGTATGCATTAGTTTTTTTCTGATTAACACAAAAGAAAATATTTTGAGGAATGATAGTAAACCCACAGCAGATAGTGACCATTGACTCCCATAGTAGGAATAAAAAAATGATGGAATTTTATAGGTTCAATGAAAATTCTTTCATAATTTACTCATCCTCGTGTTGTTTTAAACCTGTATGCATTAGTTTTTTTTCTGATTAACACAAAAGAAAATATTTTGAGGAATGATAGTAAACCCACAGCAGATAGTGACCATTGACTCCCATAGTAATAATAAAAAAATGATGGAATTTTATAGGTTCAATGAAAATTCTTTCATAATTTACTCATCCTTGTGTTATTTTAAACCTGTATACATTAGTTTTTTCTGATTAACACAAAATAAAATATTTTGAGGAATGATGGTAAACCCACAGCAGATAGTGACCATTGACTCCCATAGTAGGAATAAAAAAATGATGGAATTTTATAGGTACAATGAAAATTCTTTCATAATTTACTCATCCTCGTGTTGTTTTAAACATTTATGCATTAGTTTTTTTCTGATTAACACAAAAGAAAATATTTTGAGGAATGATGGTAAACCCACAGCAGATAGTGACCATTGACTCCCATAGTAGGAATAAAAAAATGATGGAATTTTATAGGTTCAATGAAAATTCTTTCATAATTTAATCATCCTTGTGTAGTTTTAAACCTGTATGCATTAGTTTTTTTCTGATAAACACAAAAAGAAAATATTTTTAGGAATGATGGTAAACCCACAGCAGATGGTGACCATTGACTCCCATAGTAGGAATAAAAAAATGATGGAATTTTATAGGTTCAATGAAAATTCTTTCATATTTTACTCATCCTCGTGTTGTTTTAAACATTTATGCATTAGTTTTTCTCTGATTAACACAAAAGAAAATATTTTGAGGAATGATAGTAAACCCACAGCAGATAGTGACCATTGACTCCCATAGTAATAATAAAAAAATGATGGAATTTTATAGGTTCAATGAAAATTCTTTCATAATTTACTCATCCTTGTGTTATTTTAAACCTGTATACATTAGTTTTTTTCTGATTAACACAAAAGAAAATATTTTGAGGAATGATGGTACACCCACAACAGATAGTGACCATTGACTCCCATAGTAGGAATAAAAAAATGATGGAATTTTATAGGTTCAATGAAAATTCTTTCATAATTTACTCATCCTTGTGTTATTTTAAACCTGTATGCATTAGTTTTTGTCTGATTAACACAAAAGAAAATATTTTGAGGAATGATGGTAAACCCACAGCAGAAAGTTACCATTGACTCCTTTAGTAGGATTAAAAAAATGATGGATTTTTATAGGTTCAATGAAAATTCTTTCATAATTTACTTATCCTTATGTTGTTTTAAACCTGTATGCATTAGTTTTTTTCTGATTAACACAAAAGAAAATATTTTGAGGAATGATGGTAAACCCACAGCAGATAGTGACCATTGACTCCCATAGTAGGAATTAAAAAATGATGGAATTTTATAGGTTAAATGAAAATTATTTCATAATTTACTCATCCTTGTGTTGTTTTAAACCTGTATGCATTAGTTTTTTTCTGATTAACACAAAATAAAATATTTTGAGGAATGATGGTAAACCCACAGCAGAAAGTTACCATTGACTCCCATAGTAGGATTAAAAAATGATGGATTTTTATAGGTTCAATGAAAATTCTTTCATAATTTACTCTTCCTTGTGTTGTTTTAAACCTGTATGCATTAGTTTTTTTCTGATTAACACAAAAGAAAATATTTTGAGGAATGATGGTAAACCCACAGCAGATAGTGACCATTGACTCCCATAGTAGGAATAAAAAAATGATGGAATTTTATAGGTTCAATGAAAATTCTTTCATAATTTAATCATCCTTGTGTAGTTTTAAACCTGTATGCATTAGTTTTTTTCTGATAAACACAAAAAGAAAATATTTTTAGGAATGATGGTAAACCCACAGCAGATGGTGACCATTGACTCCCATAGTAGGAATAAAAAAATGATGGAATTTTATAGGTTCAATGAAAATTCTTTCATATTTTACTCATCCTCGTGTTGTTTTAAACATTTATGCATTAGTTTTTCTCTGATTAACACAAAAGAAAATATTTTGAGGAATGATAGTAAACCCACAGCAGATAGTGACCATTGACTCCCATAGTAGGAATAAAAAAATGATGGAATTTTATAGGTTCAATGAAAATTCTTTCATAATTTAATCATCCTTGTGTAGTTTTAAACCTGTATGCATTAGTTTTTTTCTGATAAACACAAAAAGAAAATATTTTTAGGAATGATGGTAAACCCACAGCAGATGGTGACCATTGACTCCCATAGTAGGAATAAAAAAATGATGGAATTTTATAGGTTCAATGAAAATTCTTTCATATTTTACTCATCCTCGTGTTGTTTTAAACATTTATGCATTAGTTTTTCTCTGATTAACACAAAAGAAAATATTTTGAGGAATGATAGTAAACCCACAGCAGATAGTGACCATTGACTCCCATAGTAAGAATAAAAAAATGATGGAATTTTATAGGTTCAATGAAAATTCTTTCATAATTTACTCATCCTTGTGTTATTTTAAACCTGTATACATTAGTTTTTTCTGATTAACACAAAATAAAATATTTTGAGGAATGATGGTAAACCCACAGCAGATAGTGACCATTGACTCCCATAGTAGGAATAAAAAAATGATGGAATTTTATAGGTACAATGAAAATTCTTTCATAATTTACTCATCCTCGTGTTGTTTTAAACATTTATGCATTAGTTTTTTTCTGATTAACACAAAAGAAAATATTTTGAGGAATGATGGTAAACCCACAGCAGATAGTGACCATTGACTCCCATAGTAGGAATAAAAAAATGATGGAATTTTATAGGTACAATGAAAATTCTTTCATAATTTACTCATCCTCGTGTTGTTTTAAACATTTATGCATTAGTTTTTTTCTGATTAACACAAAAGAAAATATTTTGAGGAATGATGGTAAACCCACAGCAGATAGTGACCATTGACTCCCATAGTAGGAATAAAAAAATGATGGAATTTTATAGGTTCAATGAAAATTCTTTCATAATTTAATCATCCTTGTGTAGTTTTAAACCTGTATGCATTAGTTTTTTTCTGATAAACACAAAAAGAAAATATTTTTAGGAATGATGGTAAACCCA
The DNA here is from genome assembly GCF_030506205.2 of Paramisgurnus dabryanus. Taxonomy (NCBI): domain Eukaryota; kingdom Metazoa; phylum Chordata; class Actinopteri; order Cypriniformes; family Cobitidae; genus Paramisgurnus; species Paramisgurnus dabryanus. The sequence goes on from NW_027394061.1 coordinate 47,448, forward strand.
CAGCAGATGGTGACCATTGACTCCCATAGTAGGAATAAAAAAATGATGGAATTTTATAGGTTCAATGAAAATTCTTTCATATTTTACTCATCCTCGTGTTGTTTTAAACATTTATGCATTAGTTTTTCTCTGATTAACACAAAAGAAAATATTTTGAGGAATGATAGTAAACCCACAGCAGATAGTGACCATTGACTCCCATAGTAAGAATAAAAAAATGATGGAATTTTATAGGTTCAATGAAAATTCTTTCATAATTTACTCATCCTTGTGTTATTTTAAACCTGTATACATTAGTTTTTTTCTGATTAACACAAAAGAAAATATTTTGAGGAATGATGGTACACCCACAACAGATAGTGACCATTGACTCCCATAGTAGGAATAAAAAAATGATGGAATTTTATAGGTTCAATAAAAATTCTTTCATAATTTACTCATCCTCGTGTTGTTTTAAACCTGTATGCATTAGTTTTTTTTCTGATTAACACAAAAGAAAATATTTTGAGGAATGATAGTACACCCACAGCAGATAGTGACCATTGACTCCCATAGTAAGAATAAAAAAATGATGGAATTTTATAGGTTCAATGAAAATTCTTTCATAATTTACTCATCCTTGTGTTATTTTAAACCTGTATACATTAGTTTTTTCTGATTAACACAAAATAAAATATTTTGAGGAATGATGGTAAACCCACAGCAGATAGTGACCATTGACTCCCATAGTAGGAATAAAAAAATTATGGAATTTTATAGGTACAATGAAAATTCTTTCATAATTTACTCATCCTCGTGTTGTTTTAAACATTTATGCATTAGTTTTTTTCTGATTAACACAAAAGAAAATATTTTGAGGAATGATGGTAAACCCACAGCAGATAGTGACCATTGACTCCCATAGTAGGAATAAAAAAATGATGGAATTTTATAGGTTCAATGAAAATTCTTTCATAATTTAATCATCCTTGTGTAGTTTTAAACCTGTATGCATTAGTTTTTATCTGATAAACACAAAAAGAAAATATTTTTAGGAATGATGGTAAACCCACAGCAGATGGTGACCATTGACTCCCATAGTAGGAATAAAAAAATGATGGAATTTTATAGGTACAATGAAAATTCTTTCATAATTTACTCATCCTCGTGTTGTTTTAAACATTTATGCATTAGTTTTTTTCTGATTAACACAAAAGAAAATATTTTGAGGAATGATGGTAAACCCACAGCAGATGGTGACCATTGACTCCCATAGTAGGAATAAAAAAATGATGGAATTTTATAGGTTCAATGAAAATTCTTTCATATTTTACTCATCCTCGTGTTGTTTTAAACATTTATGCATTAGTTTTTCTCTGATTAACACAAAAGAAAATATTTTGAGGAATGATAGTAAACCCACAGCAGATAGTGACCATTGACTCCCATAGTAATAATAAAAAAATGATGGAATTTTATAGGTTCAATGAAAATTCTTTCATAATTTACTCATCCTTGTGTTATTTTAAACCTGTATACATTAGTTTTTTTCTGATTAACACAAAAGAAAATATTTTGAGGAATGATGGTACACCCACAACAGATAGTGACCATTGACTCCCATAGTAGGAATAAAAAAATGATGGAATTTTATAGGTTCAATGAAAATTCTTTCATAATTTACTCATCCTCGTGTTGTTTTAAACCTGTATGCATTAGTTTTTTTTCTGATTAACACAAAAGAAAATATTTTTTGAGGAATGATGGTAAACCCACAGCAGATAGTGTCCATTGACTCCCATAGTAGGAATAAAAAATGATGGAATTTTATAGGTACAATGAAAATTCTTTCATAATTTACTCATCCTCGTGTTGTTTTAAACATTTATGCATTAGTTTTTTTCTGATAAACACAAAAAGAAAATATTTTTAGGAATGATGGTAAACCCACAGCAGATGGTGACCATTGACTCCCATAGTAGGAATAAAAAAATGATGGAATTTTATAGGTTCAATGAAAATTCTTTCATATTTTACTCATCCTCGTGTTGTTTTAAACATTTATGCATTAGTTTTTCTCTGATTAACACAAAAGAAAATATTTTGAGGAATGATAGTAAACCCACAGCAGATAGTGACCATTGACTCCCATAGTAATAATAAAAAAATTATGGAATTTTATAGGTTCAATGAAAATTCTTTCATAATTTACTCATCCTTGTGTTATTTTAAACCTGTATACATTAGTTTTTTTCTGATTAACACAAAAGAAAATATTTTGAGGAATGATGGTACACCCACAACAGATAGTGACCATTGACTCCCATAGTAGGAATAAAAAAATGATGGAATTTTATAGGTTCAATGAAAATTCTTTCATAATTTACTCATCCTCGTGTTGTTTTAAACCTGTATGCATTAGTTTTTTTTCTGATTAACACAAAAGAAAATATTTTGAGGAATGATGGTAAACCCACAGCAGATAGTGTCCATTGACTCCCATAGTAGGAATAAAAAAATGATGGAATTTTATAGGTACAATGAAAATTCTTTCATAATTTACTCATCCTCGTGTTGTTTTAAACATTTATGCATTAGTTTTTTTCTGATTAACACAAAAGAAAATATTTTGAGGAATGATGGTAAACCCACAGCAGATAGTGACCATTGACTCCCATAGTAGGAATAAAAAAATGATGGAATTTTATAGGTTCAATGAAAATTCTTTCATAATTTACTCATCCTCGTGTTGTTTTAAACCTGTATGCATTAGTTTTTTTTCTGATTAACACAAAAGAAAATATTTTGAGGAATGATAGTAAACCCACAGCAGATAGTGACCATTGACTCCCATAGTAAGAATAAAAAAATGATGGAATTTTATAGGTTCAATGAAAATTCTTTCATAATTTACTCATCCTTGTGTTATTTTAAACCTGTATACATTAGTTTTTTCTGATTAACACAAAATAAAATATTTTGAGGAATGATGGTAAACCCACAGCAGATAGTGACCATTGACTCCCATAGTAGGAATAAAAAAATGATGGAATTTTATAGGTACAATGAAAATTCTTTCATAATTTACTCATCCTCGTGTTGTTTTTAACATTTATGCATTAGTTTTTTTCTGATTAACACAAAAGAAAATATTTTGAGGAATGATGGTAAACCCACAGCAGATAGTGACCATTGACTCCCATAGTAGGAATAAAAAAATGATGGAATTTTATAGGTACAATGAAAATTCTTTCATAATTTACTCATCCTCGTGTTGTTTTAAACATTTATGCATTAGTTTTTTTCTGATTAACACAAAAGAAAATATTTTGAGGAATGATGGTAAACCCACAGCAGATAGTGACCATTGACTCCCATAGTAGGAATAAAAAAATGATGGAATTTTATAGGTTCAATGAAAATTCTTTCATAATTTACTCATCCTTGTGTTATTTTAAACCTGTATACATTAGTTTTTTTCTGATTAACACAAAAGAAAATATTTTGAGGAATGATGGTACACCCACAACAGATAGTGACCATTGACTCCCATAGTAGGAATAAAAAAATGATGGAATTTTATAGGTTCAATGAAAATTCTTTCATAATTTACTCATCCTCGTGTTGTTTTAAACCTGAATGCATTAGTTTTTTTTCTGATTAACACAAAAGAAAATATTTTGAGGAATGATGGTAAACCCACAGCAGATAGTGTCCATTGACTCCCATAGTAGGAATAAAAAAATGATGGAATTTTATAGGTACAATGAAAATTCTTTCATAATTTACTCATCCTCGTGTTGTTTTAAACATTTATGCATTAGTTTTTTCTGATTAACACAAAAGAAAATATTTTGAGGAATGATGGTAAACCCACAGCAGATAGTGACCATTGACTCCCATAGTAGGAATAAAAAAATGATGGAATTTTATAGGTTCAATGAAAATTCTTTCATAATTTAATCATCCTTGTGTAGTTTTAAACCTGTATGCATTAGTTTTTTTCTGATAAACACAAAAAGAAAATATTTTTAGGAATGATGGTAAACCCACAGCAGATGGTGACCATTGACTCCCATAGTAGGAATAAAAAAATGATGGAATTTTATAGGTTCAATGAAAATTCTTTCATATTTTACTCATCCTCGTGTTGTTTTAAACATTTATGCATTAGTTTTTCTCTGATTAACACAAAAGAAAATATTTTGAGGAATGATAGTAAACCCACAGCAGATAGTGACCATTGACTCCCATAGTAAGAATAAAAAAATGATGGAATTTTATAGGTTCAATGAAAATTCTTTCATAATTTACTCATCCTTGTGTTATTTTAAACCTGTATACATTAGTTTTTTTCTGATTAACACAAAAGAAAATATTTTGAGGAATGATGGTACACCCACAACAGATAGTGACCATTGACTCCCATAGTAGGAATAAAAAAATGATGGAATTTTATAGGTTCAATAAAAATTCTTTCATAATTTACTCATCCTCGTGTTGTTTTAAACCTGTATGCATTAGTTTTTTTTCTGATTAACACAAAAGAAAATATTTTGAGGAATGATAGTAAACCCACAGCAGATAGTGACCATTGACTCCCATAGTAAGAATAAAAAAATGATGGAATTTTATAGGTTCAATGAAAATTCTTTCATAATTTACTCATCCTTGTGTTATTTTAAACCTGTATACATTAGTTTTTTCTGATTAACACAAAATAAAATATTTTGAGGAATGATTGTAAACCCACAGCAGATAGTGACCATTGACTCCCATAGTAGGAATAAAAAAATGATGGAATTTTATAGGTACAATGAAAATTCTTTCATAATTTACTCATCCTCGTGTTGTTTTAAACATTTATGCATTAGTTTTTTTCTGATTAACACAAAAGAAAATATTTTGAGGAATGATGGTAAACCCACAGCAGATAGTGACCACTGACTCCCATAGTAGGAATAAAAAAATGATGGAATTTTATAGGTTCAATGAAAATTCTTTCATAATTTACTCATCCTCGTGTTGTTTTAAACATTTATGCATTAGTTTTTTTCTGATTAGCACAAAAGAAAATATTTTGAGGAATGATAGTAAACCCACAGCAGATAGTGACCATTGACTCCCATAGTAAGAATAAAAAAATGATGGAATTTTATAGGTTCAATGAAAATTCTTTCATAATTTACTCATCCTTGTGTTATTTTAAACCTGTATACATTAGTTTTTTTCTGATTAACACAAAAGAAAATATTTTGAGGAATGATGGTACACCCACAACAGATAGTGACCATTGACTCCCATAGTAGGAATAAAAAAATGATGGAATTTTATAGGTACAATGAAAATTCTTTCATAATTTACTCATCCTCGTGTTGTTTTAAACCTGTATGCATTAGTTTTTTTCTGATTAACACAAAAGAAAATATTTTGAGGAATGATGGTAAACCCACAGCAGATAGTGACCATTGACTCCCATAGTAGGAATAAAAAAAATGATGGAATTTTATAGGTACAATGAAAATTCTTTCATAATTTACTCATCCTTGTGTTGTTTTAAACCTGTATGCATTAGTTTTTTTCTGATTAACACAAAAGAAAATATTTTTAGGAATGATGGTAAACCCACAGCAGATAGTGACCATTGACTCCCATAGTAGGAATAAAAAAATTATGGAATTTTATAGGTACAATGAAAATTCTTTCATAATTTACTCATCCTCATGTTGTTTTAAACATTTATGCATTAGTTTTTTTCTGATTAACACAAAAGAAAATATTTTGAGGAATGATGGTAAACCCACAGCAGATAGTGACCATTGACTCCCATAGTAGGAATAAAAAAATGATGGAATTTTATAGGTTAAATGAAAATTATTTCATAATTTACTCATCCTTGTGTTGTTTTAAACCTGTATGCATTAGTTTTTTTCTGATTAACACAAAAGAAAATATTTTGAGGAATGATGGTAAACCCACAGCAGATAGTGACCATTGACTCCCATAGTAGGAATAAAAAAATGATGGAATTTTATAGGTTCAATGAAAATTATTTCATAATTTACTCATCCTTGTGTTGTTTTAAACCTGTATGCATTAGTTTTTGTCTGATTAACACAAAAGAAAATATTTTGAGGAATGATGGTAAACCCACAGCAGAAAGTTACCATTGACTCCTTTAGTAGGATTAAAAAAATGATGGATTTTTATAGGTTCAATGAAAATTCTTTCATAATTTACTGATCCTTATGTTGTTTTAAACCTGTATGCATTAGTTTTTTTCTGATTAACACAAAAGAAAATATTTTGAGGAATGATGGTAAACCCACAGCAGATAGTGACCATTGACTCCCATAGTAGGAATAAAAAAATGATGGAATTTTATAGGTTCAATGAAAATTCTTTCATAATTTAATCATCCTTGTGTAGTTTTAAACCTGTATGCATTAGTTTTTTTCTGATAAACACAAAAAGAAAATATTTTTAGGAATGATGGTAAACCCACAGCAGATGGTGACCATTGACTCCCATAGTAGGAATAAAAAAATGATGGAATTTTATAGGTTCAATGAAAATTCTTTCATATTTTACTCATCCTCGTGTTGTTTTAAACATTTATGCATTAGTTTTTCTCTGATTAACACAAAAGAAAATATTTTGAGGAATGATAGTAAACCCACAGCAGATAGTGACCATTGACTCCCATAGTAAGAATAAAAAAATGATGGAATTTTATAGGTTCAATGAAAATTCTTTCATAATTTACTCATCCTTGTGTTATTTTAAACCTGTATACATTAGTTTTTTTCTGATTAACACAAAAGAAAATATTTTGAGGAATGATGGTACACCCACAACAGATAGTGACCATTGACTCCCATAGTAGGAATAAAAAAATGATGGAATTTTATAGGTTCAATGAAAATTCTTTCATATTTTACTCATCCTCGTGTTGTTTTAAACATTTATGCATTAGTTTTTCTCTGATTAACACAAAAGAAAATATTTTGAGGAATGATAGTAAACCCACAGCAGATAGTGACCATTGACTCCCATAGTAATAATAAAAAAATGATGGAATTTTATAGGTTCAATGAAAATTCTTTCATAATTTACTCATCCTTGTGTTATTTTAAACCTGTATACATTAGTTTTTTCTGATTAACACAAAATAAAATATTTTGAGGAATGATGGTAAACCCACAGCAGATAGTGACCATTGACTCCCATAGTAGGAATAAAAAAATGATGGAATTTTATAGGTACAATGAAAATTCTTTCATAATTTACTCATCCTCGTGTTGTTTTAAACATTTATGCATTAGTTTTTTTCTGATTAACACAAAAGAAAATATTTTGAGGAATGATGGTAAACCCACAGCAGATAGTGACCATTGACTCCCATAGTAGGAATAAAAAAATGATGGAATTTTATAGGTACAATGAAAATTCTTTCATAATTTACTCATCCTCGTGTTGTTTTAAACATTTATGCATTAGTTTTTTTCTGATTAACACAAAAGAAAATATTTTTAGGAATGATGGTAAACCCACAGCAGATGGTGACCATTGACTCCCATAGTGGGAATAAAAAAATGATGGAATTTTATAGGTTCAATGAAAATTCTTTCATATTTTACTCATCCTCGTGTTGTTTTAAACATTTATGCATTAGTTTTTCTCTGATTAACACAAAAGAAAATATTTTGAGGAATGATAGTAAACCCACAGCAGATAGTGACCATTGACTCCCATAGTAATAATAAAAAAATGATGGAATTTTATAGGTTCAATGAAAATTCTTTCATAATTTACTCATCCTTGTGTTATTTTAAACCTGTATACATTAGTTTTTTTTCTGATTAACACAAAAGAAAATATTTTGAGGAATGATGGTACACCCACAACAGATAGTGACCATTGACTCCCATAGTAGGAATAAAAAAATGATGGAATTTTATAGGTTCAATGAAAATTCTTTCATAATTTACTCATCCTCGTGTTGTTTTAAACCTGTATGCATTAGTTTTTTTTCTGATTAACACAAAAGAAAATATTTTGAGGAATGATGGTAAACCCACAGCAGATAGTGTCCATTGACTCCCATAGTAGGAATAAAAAAATGATGGAATTTTATAGGTACAATGAAAATTCTTTCATAATTTACTCATCCTCGTGTTGTTTTAAACATTTATGCATTAGTTTTTTTCTGATTAACACAAAAGAAAATATTTTGAGGAATGATGGTAAACCCACAGCAGATAGTGACCACTGACTCCCATAGTAGGAATAAAAAAATGATGGAATTTTATAGGTTCAATGAAAATTCTTTCATAATTTACTCATCCTCGTGTTGTTTTAAACATTTATGCATTAGTTTTTTTCTGATTAGCACAAAAGAAAATATTTTGAGGAATGATAGTAAACCCACAGCAGATAGTGACCATTGACTCCCATAGTAAGAATAAAAAAATGATGGAATTTTATAGGTTCAATGAAAATTCTTTCATAATTTACTCATCCTTGTGTTATTTTAAACCTGTATACATTAGTTTTTTTCTGATTAACACAAAAGAAAATATTTTGAGGAATGATGGTACACCCACAACAGATAGTGACCATTGACTCCCATAGTAGGAATAAAAAAATGATGGAATTTTATAGGTACAATGAAAATTCTTTCATAATTTACTCATCCTCGTGTTGTTTTAAACCTGTATGCATTAGTTTTTTTCTGATTAACACAAAAGAAAATATTTTGAGGAATGATGGTAAACCCACAGCAGATAGTGACCATTGACTCCCATAGTAGGAATAAAAAAAATGATGGAATTTTATAGGTACAATGAAAATTCTTTCATAATTTACTCATCCTTGTGTTGTTTTAAACCTGTATGCATTAGTTTTTTTCTGATTAACACAAAAGAAAATATTTTTAGGAATGATGGTAAACCCACAGCAGATAGTGACCATTGACTCCCATAGTAGGAATAAAAAAATGATGGAATTTTATAGGTACAATGAAAATTCTTTCATAATTTACTCATCCTCATGTTGTTTTAAACATTTATGCATTAGTTTTTTTCTGATTAACACAAAAGAAAATATTTTGAGGAATGATGGTAAACCCACAGCAGATAGTGACCATTGACTCCCATAGTAGGAATAAAAAAATGATGGAATTTTATAGGTTAAATGAAAATTATTTCATAATTTACTCATCCTTGTGTTGTTTTAAACCTGTATGCATTAGTTTTTTTCTGATTAACACAAAAGAAAATATTTTGAGGAATGATGGTAAACCCACAGCAGATAGTGACCATTGACTCCCATAGTAGGAATAAAAAAATGATGGAATTTTATAGGTTCAATGAAAATTATTTCATAATTTACTCATCCTTGTGTTGTTTTAAACCTGTATGCATTAGTTTTTGTCTGATTAACACAAAAGAAAATATTTTGAGGAATGATGGTAAACCCACAGCAGAAAGTTACCATTGACTCCTTTAGTAGGATTAAAAAAATGATGGATTTTTATAGGTTCAATGAAAATTCTTTCATAATTTACTGATCCTTATGTTGTTTTAAACCTGTATGCATTAGTTTTTTTCTGATTAACACAAAAGAAAATATTTTGAGGAATGATGGTAAACCCACAGCAGATAGTGACCATTGACTCCCATAGTAGGAATAAAAAAATGATGGAATTTTATAGGTTCAATGAAAATTCTTTCATAATTTAATCATCCTTGTGTAGTTTTAAACCTGTATGCATTAGTTTTTTTCTGATAAACACAAAAAGAAAATATTTTTAGGAATGATGGTAAACCCACAGCAGATGGTGACCATTGACTCCCATAGTAGGAATAAAAAAATGATGGAATTTTATAGGTTCAATGAAAATTCTTTCATATTTTACTCATCCTCGTGTTGTTTTAAACATTTATGCATTAGTTTTTCTCTGATTAACACAAAAGAAAATATTTTGAGGAATGATAGTAAACCCACAGCAGATAGTGACCATTGACTCCCATAGTAAGAATAAAAAAATGATGGAATTTTATAGGTTCAATGAAAATTCTTTCATAATTTACTCATCCTTGTGTTATTTTAAACCTGTATACATTAGTTTTTTTCTGATTAACACAAAAGAAAATATTTTGAGGAATGATGGTACACCCACAACAGATAGTGACCATTGACTCCCATAGTAGGAATAAAAAAATGATGGAATTTTATAGGTTCAATGAAAATTCTTTCATAATTTACTCATCCTCGTGTTGTTTTAAACCTGTATGCATTAGTTTTTTTTCTGATTAACACAAAAGAAAATATTTTGAGGAATGATAGTAAACCCACAGCAGATAGTGACCATTGACTCCCATAGTAAGAATAAAAAAATGATGGAATTTTATAGGTTCAATGAAAATTCTTTCATAATTTACTCATCCTTGTGTTATTTTAAACCTGTATACATTAGTTTTTTCTGATTAACACAAAATAAAATATTTTGAGGAATGATGGTAAACCCACAGCAGATAGTGACCATTGACTCCCATAGTAGGAATAAAAAAATGATGGAATTTTATAGGTACAATGAAAATTCTTTCATAATTTACTCATCCTCGTGTTGTTTTAAACATTTATGCATTAGTTTTTTTCTGATTAACACAAAAGAAAATATTTTGAGGAATGATGGTAAACCCACAGCAGATAGTGACCACTGACTCCCATAGTAGGAATAAAAAAATGATGGAATTTTATAGGTTCAATGAAAATTCTTTCATAATTTACTCATCCTCGTGTTGTTTTAAACATTTATGCATTAGTTTTTTTCTGATTAGCACAAAAGAAAATATTTTGAGGAATGATAGTAAACCCACAGCAGATAGTGACCATTGACTCCCATAGTAAGAATAAAAAAATGATGGAATTTTATAGGTTCAATGAAAATTCTTTCATAATTTACTCATCCTTGTGTTATTTTAAACCTGTATACATTAGTTTTTTTCTGATTAACACAAAAGAAAATATTTTGAGGAATGATGGTACACCCACAACAGATAGTGACCATTGACTCCCATAGTAGGAATAAAAAAATGATGGAATTTTATAGGTACAATGAAAATTCTTTCATAATTTACTCATCCTCGTGTTGTTTTAAACCTGTATGCATTAGTTTTTTTCTGATTAACACAAAAGAAAATATTTTGAGGAATGATGGTAAACCCACAGCAGATAGTGACCATTGACTCCCATAGTAGGAATAAAAAAAATGATGGAATTTTATAGGTACAATGAAAATTCTTTCATAATTTACTCATCCTTGTGTTGTTTTAAACCTGTATGCATTAGTTTTTTTCTGATTAACACAAAAGAAAATATTTTTAGGAATGATGGTAAACCCACAGCAGATAGTGACCATTGACTCCCATAGTAGGAATAAAAAAATTATGGAATTTTATAGGTACAATGAAAATTCTTTCATAATTTACTCATCCTCATGTTGTTTTAAACATTTATGCATTAGTTTTTTTCTGATTAACACAAAAGAAAATATTTTGAGGAATGATGGTAAACCCACAGCAGATAGTGACCATTGACTCCCATAGTAGGAATAAAAAAATGATGGAATTTTATAGGTTAAATGAAAATTATTTCATAATTTACTCATCCTTGTGTTGTTTTAAACCTGTATGCATTAGTTTTTTTCTGATTAACACAAAAGAAAATATTTTGAGGAATGATGGTAAACCCACAGCAGATAGTGACCATTGACTCCCATAGTAGGAATAAAAAAATGATGGAATTTTATAGGTTCAATGAAAATTATTTCATAATTTACTCATCCTTGTGTTGTTTTAAACCTGTATGCATTAGTTTTTGTCTGATTAACACAAAAGAAAATATTTTGAGGAATGATGGTAAACCCACAGCAGAAAGTTACCATTGACTCCTTTAGTAGGATTAAAAAAATGATGGATTTTTATAGGTTCAATGAAAATTCTTTCATAATTTACTGATCCTTATGTTGTTTTAAACCTGTATGCATTAGTTTTTTTCTGATTAACACAAAAGAAAATATTTTGAGGAATGATGGTAAACCCACAGCAGATAGTGACCATTGACTCCCATAGTAGGAATAAAAAAATGATGGAATTTTATAGGTTCAATGAAAATTCTTTCATAATTTAATCATCCTTGTGTAGTTTTAAACCTGTATGCATTAGTTTTTTTCTGATAAACACAAAAAGAAAATATTTTTAGGAATGATGGTAAACCCACAGCAGATGGTGACCATTGACTCCCATAGTAGGAATAAAAAAATGATGGAATTTTATAGGTTCAATGAAAATTCTTTCATATTTTACTCATCCTCGTGTTGTTTTAAACATTTATGCATTAGTTTTTCTCTGATTAACACAAAAGAAAATATTTTGAGGAATGATAGTAAACCCACAGCAGATAGTGACCATTGACTCCCATAGTAAGAATAAAAAAATGATGGAATTTTATAGGTTCAATGAAAATTCTTTCATAATTTACTCATCCTTGTGTTATTTTAAACCTGTATACATTAGTTTTTTTCTGATTAACACAAAAGAAAATATTTTGAGGAATGATGGTACACCCACAACAGATAGTGACCATTGACTCCCATAGTAGGAATAAAAAAATGATGGAATTTTATAGGTTCAATGAAAATTCTTTCATATTTTACTCATCCTCGTGTTGTTTTAAACATTTATGCATTAGTTTTTCTCTGATTAACACAAAAGAAAATATTTTGAGGAATGATAGTAAACCCACAGCAGATAGTGACCATTGACTCCCATAGTAATAATAAAAAAATGATGGAATTTTATAGGTTCAATGAAAATTCTTTCATAATTTACTCATCCTTGTGTTATTTTAAACCTGTATACATTAGTTTTTTCTGATTAACACAAAATAAAATATTTTGAGGAATGATGGTAAACCCACAGCAGATAGTGACCATTGACTCCCATAGTAGGAATAAAAAAATGATGGAATTTTATAGGTACAATGAAAATTCTTTCATAATTTACTCATCCTCGTGTTGTTTTAAACATTTATGCATTAGTTTTTTTCTGATTAACACAAAAGAAAATATTTTGAGGAATGATGGTAAACCCACAGCAGATAGTGACCATTGACTCCCATAGTAGGAATAAAAAAATGATGGAATTTTATAGGTACAATGAAAATTCTTTCATAATTTACTCATCCTCGTGTTGTTTTAAACATTTATGCATTAGTTTTTTTCTGATTAACACAAAAGAAAATATTTTTAGGAATGATGGTAAACCCACAGCAGATGGTGACCATTGACTCCCATAGTGGGAATAAAAAAATGATGGAATTTTATAGGTTCAATGAAAATTCTTTCATATTTTACTCATCCTCGTGTTGTTTTAAACATTTATGCATTAGTTTTTCTCTGATTAACACAAAAGAAAATATTTTGAGGAATGATAGTAAACCCACAGCAGATAGTGACCATTGACTCCCATAGTAATAATAAAAAAATGATGGAATTTTATAGGTTCAATGAAAATTCTTTCATAATTTACTCATCCTTGTGTTATTTTAAACCTGTATACATTAGTTTTTTTTCTGATTAACACAAAAGAAAATATTTTGAGGAATGATGGTACACCCACAACAGATAGTGACCATTGACTCCCATAGTAGGAATAAAAAAATGATGGAATTTTATAGGTTCAATGAAAATTCTTTCATAATTTACTCATCCTCGTGTTGTTTTAAACCTGTATGCATTAGTTTTTTTTCTGATTAACACAAAAGAAAATATTTTGAGGAATGATGGTAAACCCACAGCAGATAGTGTCCATTGACTCCCATAGTAGGAATAAAAAAATGATGGAATTTTATAGGTACAATGAAAATTCTTTCATAATTTACTCATCCTCGTGTTGTTTTAAACATTTATGCATTAGTTTTTTTCTGATTAACACAAAAGAAAATATTTTGAGGAATGATGGTAAACCCACAGCAGATAGTGACCACTGACTCCCATAGTAGGAATAAAAAAATGATGGAATTTTATAGGTTCAATGAAAATTCTTTCATAATTTACTCATCCTCGTGTTGTTTTAAACATTTATGCATTAGTTTTTTTCTGATTAGCACAAAAGAAAATATTTTGAGGAATGATAGTAAACCCACAGCAGATAGTGACCATTGACTCCCATAGTAAGAATAAAAAAATGATGGAATTTTATAGGTTCAATGAAAATTCTTTCATAATTTACTCATCCTTGTGTTATTTTAAACCTGTATACATTAGTTTTTTTCTGATTAACACAAAAGAAAATATTTTGAGGAATGATGGTACACCCACAACAGATAGTGACCATTGACTCCCATAGTAGGAATAAAAAAATGATGGAATTTTATAGGTACAATGAAAATTCTTTCATAATTTACTCATCCTCGTGTTGTTTTAAACCTGTATGCATTAGTTTTTTTCTGATTAACACAAAAGAAAATATTTTGAGGAATGATGGTAAACCCACAGCAGATAGTGACCATTGACTCCCATAGTAGGAATAAAAAAAATGATGGAATTTTATAGGTACAATGAAAATTCTTTCATAATTTACTCATCCTTGTGTTGTTTTAAACCTGTATGCATTAGTTTTTTTCTGATTAACACAAAAGAAAATATTTTTAGGAATGATGGTAAACCCACAGCAGATAGTGACCATTGACTCCCATAGTAGGAATAAAAAAATGATGGAATTTTATAGGTACAATGAAAATTCTTTCATAATTTACTCATCCTCATGTTGTTTTAAACATTTATGCATTAGTTTTTTTCTGATTAACACAAAAGAAAATATTTTGAGGAATGATGGTAAACCCACAGCAGATAGTGACCATTGACTCCCATAGTAGGAATAAAAAAATGATGGAATTTTATAGGTTAAATGAAAATTATTTCATAATTTACTCATCCTTGTGTTGTTTTAAACCTGTATGCATTAGTTTTTTTCTGATTAACACAAAAGAAAATATTTTGAGGAATGATGGTAAACCCACAGCAGATAGTGACCATTGACTCCCATAGTAGGAATAAAAAAATGATGGAATTTTATAGGTTCAATGAAAATTATTTCATAATTTACTCATCCTTGTGTTGTTTTAAACCTGTATGCATTAGTTTTTGTCTGATTAACACAAAAGAAAATATTTTGAGGAATGATGGTAAACCCACAGCAGAAAGTTACCATTGACTCCTTTAGTAGGATTAAAAAAATGATGGATTTTTATAGGTTCAATGAAAATTCTTTCATAATTTACTGATCCTTATGTTGTTTTAAACCTGTATGCATTAGTTTTTTTCTGATTAACACAAAAGAAAATATTTTGAGGAATGATGGTAAACCCACAGCAGATAGTGACCATTGACTCCCATAGTAGGAATAAAAAAATGATGGAATTTTATAGGTTCAATGAAAATTCTTTCATAATTTAATCATCCTTGTGTAGTTTTAAACCTGTATGCATTAGTTTTTTTCTGATAAACACAAAAAGAAAATATTTTTAGGAATGATGGTAAACCCACAGCAGATGGTGACCATTGACTCCCATAGTAGGAATAAAAAAATGATGGAATTTTATAGGTTCAATGAAAATTCTTTCATATTTTACTCATCCTCGTGTTGTTTTAAACATTTATGCATTAGTTTTTCTCTGATTAACACAAAAGAAAATATTTTGAGGAATGATAGTAAACCCACAGCAGATAGTGACCATTGACTCCCATAGTAAGAATAAAAAAATGATGGAATTTTATAGGTTCAATGAAAATTCTTTCATAATTTACTCATCCTTGTGTTATTTTAAACCTGTATACATTAGTTTTTTTCTGATTAACACAAAAGAAAATATTTTGAGGAATGATGGTACACCCACAACAGATAGTGACCATTGACTCCCATAGTAGGAATAAAAAAATGATGGAATTTTATAGGTTCAATGAAAATTCTTTCATATTTTACTCATCCTCGTGTTGTTTTAAACATTTATGCATTAGTTTTTCTCTGATTAACACAAAAGAAAATATTTTGAGGAATGATAGTAAACCCACAGCAGATAGTGACCATTGACTCCCATAGTAATAATAAAAAAATGATGGAATTTTATAGGTTCAATGAAAATTCTTTCATAATTTACTCATCCTTGTGTTATTTTAAACCTGTATACATTAGTTTTTTCTGATTAACACAAAATAAAATATTTTGAGGAATGATGGTAAACCCACAGCAGATAGTGACCATTGACTCCCATAGTAGGAATAAAAAAATGATGGAATTTTATAGGTACAATGAAAATTCTTTCATAATTTACTCATCCTCGTGTTGTTTTAAACATTTATGCATTAGTTTTTTTCTGATTAACACAAAAGAAAATATTTTGAGGAATGATGGTAAACCCACAGCAGATAGTGACCATTGACTCCCATAGTAGGAATAAAAAAATGATGGAATTTTATAGGTACAATGAAAATTCTTTCATAATTTACTCATCCTCGTGTTGTTTTAAACATTTATGCATTAGTTTTTTTCTGATTAACACAAAAGAAAATATTTTGAGGAATGATGGTAAACCCACAGCAGATAGTGACCATTGACTCCCATAGTAGGAATAAAAAAATGATGGAATTTTATAGGTTCAATGAAAATTCTTTCATAATTTAATCATCCTTGTGTAGTTTTAAACCTGTATGCATTAGTTTTTTTCTGATAAACACAAAAAGAAAATATTTTTAGGAATGATGGTAAACCCACAGCAGATGGTGACCATTGACTCCCATAGTAGGAATAAAAAAATGATGGAATTTTATAGGTTCAATGAAAATTCTTTCATATTTTACTCATCCTCGTGTTGTTTTAAACATTTATGCATTAGTTTTTCTCTGATTAACACAAAAGAAAATATTTTGAGGAATGATAGTAAACCCACAGCAGATAGTGACCATTGACTCCCATAGTAAGAATAAAAAAATGATGGAATTTTATAGGTTCAATGAAAATTCTTTCATAATTTACTCATCCTTGTGTTATTTTAAACCTGTATACATTAGTTTTTTTCTGATTAACACAAAAGAAAATATTTTGAGGAATGATGGTACACCCACAACAGATAGTGACCATTGACTCCCATAGTAGGAATAAAAAAATGATGGAATTTTATAGGTTCAATAAAAATTCTTTCATAATTTACTCATCCTCGTGTTGTTTTAAACCTGTATGCATTAGTTTTTTTTCTGATTAACACAAAAGAAAATATTTTGAGGAATGATAGTAAACCCACAGCAGATAGTGACCATTGACTCCCATAGTAAGAATAAAAAAATGATGGAATTTTATAGGTTCAATGAAAATTCTTTCATAATTTACTCATCCTTGTGTTATTTTAAACCTGTATACATTAGTTTTTTCTGATTAACACAAAATAAAATATTTTGAGGAATGATGGTAAACCCACAGCAGATAGTGACCATTGACTCCCATAGTAGGAATAAAAAAATTATGGAATTTTATAGGTACAATGAAAATTCTTTCATAATTTACTCATCCTCGTGTTGTTTTAAACATTTATGCATTAGTTTTTTTCTGATTAACACAAAAGAAAATATTTTGAGGAATGATGGTAAACCCACAGCAGATAGTGACCATTGACTCCCATAGTAGGAATAAAAAAATGATGGAATTTTATAGGTTCAATGAAAATTCTTTCATAATTTAATCATCCTTGTGTAGTTTTAAACCTGTATGCATTAGTTTTTTTCTGATAAACACAAAAAGAAAATATTTTTAGGAATGATGGTAAACCCACAGCAGATGGTGACCATTGACTCCCATAGTAGGAATAAAAAAATGATGGAATTTTATAGGTTCAATGAAAATTCTTTCATATTTTACTCATCCTCGTGTTGTTTTAAACATTTATGCATTAGTTTTTCTCTGATTAACACAAAAGAAAATATTTTGAGGAATGATAGTAAACCCACAGCAGATAGTGACCATTGACTCCCATAGTAATAATAAAAAAATGATGGAATTTTATAGGTTCAATGAAAATTCTTTCATAATTTACTCATCCTTGTGTTATTTTAAACCTGTATACATTAGTTTTTTTCTGATTAACACAAAAGAAAATATTTTGAGGAATGATGGTACACCCACAACAGATAGTGACCATTGACTCCCATAGTAGGAATAAAAAAAATGATGGAATTTTATAGGTTCAATGAAAATTCTTTCATAATTTACTCATCCTCGTGTTGTTTTAAACCTGTATGCATTAGTTTTTTTTCTGATTAACACAAAAGAAAATATTTTGAGGAATGATGGTAAACCCACAGCAGATAGTGTCCATTGACTCCCATAGTAGGAATAAAAAATGATGGAATTTTATAGGTACAATGAAAATTCTTTCATAATTTACTCATCCTCGTGTTGTTTTAAACATTTATGCATTAGTTTTTTTCTGATTAACACAAAAGAAAATATTTTGAGGAATGATGGTAAACCCACAGCAGATAGTGACCATTGACTCCCATAGTAGGAATAAAAAAATGATGGAATTTTATAGGTTCAATGAAAATTCTTTCATAATTTACTCATCCTCGTGTTGTTTTAAACATTTATGCATTAGTTTTTTTCTGATTAACACAAAAGAAAATATTTTGAGGAATGATGGTAAACCCACAGCAGATAGTGACCATTGACTCCCATAGTAGGAATAAAAAAATGATGGAATTTTATAGGTTCAATGAAAATTCTTTCATAATTTAATCATCCTTGTGTAGTTTTAAACCTGTATGCATTAGTTTTTTTCTGATAAACACAAAAAGAAAATATTTTTAGGAATGATGGTAAACCCACAGCAGATGGTGACCATTGACTCCCATAGTAGGAATAAAAAAATGATGGAATTTTATAGGTTCAATGAAAATTCTTTCATATTTTACTCATCCTCGTGTTGTTTTAAACATTTATGCATTAGTTTTTCTCTGATTAACACAAAAGAAAATATTTTGAGGAATGATAGTAAACCCACAGCAGATAGTGACCATTGACTCCCATAGTAAGAATAAAAAAATGATGGAATTTTATAGGTTCAATGAAAATTCTTTCATAATTTACTCATCCTTGTGTTATTTTAAACCTGTATACATTAGTTTTTTCTGATTAACACAAAATAAAATATTTTGAGGAATGATGGTAAACCCACAGCAGATAGTGACCATTGACTCCCATAGTAGGAATAAAAAAATGATGGAATTTTATAGGTACAATGAAAATTCTTTCATAATTTACTCATCCTCGTGTTGTTTTAAACATTTATGCATTAGTTTTTTTCTGATTAACACAAAAGAAAATATTTTGAGGAATGATGGTAAACCCACAGCAGATAGTGACCATTGACTCCCATAGTAGGAATAAAAAAATGATGGAATTTTATAGGTACAATGAAAATTCTTTCATAATTTACTCATCCTCGTGTTGTTTTAAACATTTATGCATTAGTTTTTTTCTGATTAACACAAAAGAAAATATTTTGAGGAATGATGGTAAACCCACAGCAGATAGTGACCATTGACTCCCATAGTAGGAATAAAAAAATGATGGAATTTTATAGGTTCAATGAAAATTCTTTCATAATTTAATCATCCTTGTGTAGTTTTAAACCTGTATGCATTAGTTTTTTTCTGATAAACACAAAAAGAAAATATTTTTAGGAATGATGGTAAACCCACAGCAGATGGTGACCATTGACTCCCATAGTAGGAATAAAAAAATGATGGAATTTTATAGGTTCAATGAAAATTCTTTCATATTTTACTCATCCTCGTGTTGTTTTAAACATTTATGCATTAGTTTTTCTCTGATTAACACAAAAGAAAATATTTTGAGGAATGATAGTAAACCCACAGCAGATAGTGACCATTGACTCCCATAGTAAGAATAAAAAAATGATGGAATTTTATAGGTTCAATGAAAATTCTTTCATAATTTACTCATCCTTGTGTTATTTTAAACCTGTATACATTAGTTTTTTTCTGATTAACACAAAAGAAAATATTTTGAGGAATGATGGTACACCCACAACAGATAGTGACCATTGACTCCCATAGTAGGAATAAAAAAATGATGGAATTTTATAGGTTCAATAAAAATTCTTTCATAATTTACTCATCCTCGTGTTGTTTTAAACCTGTATGCATTAGTTTTTTTTCTGATTAACACAAAAGAAAATATTTTGAGGAATGATAGTACACCCACAGCAGATAGTGACCATTGACTCCCATAGTAAGAATAAAAAAATGATGGAATTTTATAGGTTCAATGAAAATTCTTTCATAATTTACTCATCCTTGTGTTATTTTAAACCTGTATACATTAGTTTTTTCTGATTAACACAAAATAAAATATTTTGAGGAATGATGGTAAACCCACAGCAGATAGTGACCATTGACTCCCATAGTAGGAATAAAAAAATTATGGAATTTTATAGGTACAATGAAAATTCTTTCATAATTTACTCATCCTCGTGTTGTTTTAAACATTTATGCATTAGTTTTTTTCTGATTAACACAAAAGAAAATATTTTGAGGAATGATGGTAAACCCACAGCAGATAGTGACCATTGACTCCCATAGTAGGAATAAAAAAATGATGGAATTTTATAGGTTCAATGAAAATTCTTTCATAATTTAATCATCCTTGTGTAGTTTTAAACCTGTATGCATTAGTTTTTATCTGATAAACACAAAAAGAAAATATTTTTAGGAATGATGGTAAACCCACAGCAGATGGTGACCATTGACTCCCATAGTAGGAATAAAAAAATGATGGAATTTTATAGGTACAATGAAAATTCTTTCATAATTTACTCATCCTCGTGTTGTTTTAAACATTTATGCATTAGTTTTTTTCTGATTAACACAAAAGAAAATATTTTGAGGAATGATGGTAAACCCACAGCAGATGGTGACCATTGACTCCCATAGTAGGAATAAAAAAATGATGGAATTTTATAGGTTCAATGAAAATTCTTTCATATTTTACTCATCCTCGTGTTGTTTTAAACATTTATGCATTAGTTTTTCTCTGATTAACACAAAAGAAAATATTTTGAGGAATGATAGTAAACCCACAGCAGATAGTGACCATTGACTCCCATAGTAATAATAAAAAAATGATGGAATTTTATAGGTTCAATGAAAATTCTTTCATAATTTACTCATCCTTGTGTTATTTTAAACCTGTATACATTAGTTTTTTTCTGATTAACACAAAAGAAAATATTTTGAGGAATGATGGTACACCCACAACAGATAGTGACCATTGACTCCCATAGTAGGAATAAAAAAATGATGGAATTTTATAGGTTCAATGAAAATTCTTTCATAATTTACTCATCCTCGTGTTGTTTTAAACCTGTATGCATTAGTTTTTTTTCTGATTAACACAAAAGAAAATATTTTTTGAGGAATGATGGTAAACCCACAGCAGATAGTGTCCATTGACTCCCATAGTAGGAATAAAAAATGATGGAATTTTATAGGTACAATGAAAATTCTTTCATAATTTACTCATCCTCGTGTTGTTTTAAACATTTATGCATTAGTTTTTTTCTGATAAACACAAAAAGAAAATATTTTTAGGAATGATGGTAAACCCACAGCAGATGGTGACCATTGACTCCCATAGTAGGAATAAAAAAATGATGGAATTTTATAGGTTCAATGAAAATTCTTTCATATTTTACTCATCCTCGTGTTGTTTTAAACATTTATGCATTAGTTTTTCTCTGATTAACACAAAAGAAAATATTTTGAGGAATGATAGTAAACCCACAGCAGATAGTGACCATTGACTCCCATAGTAATAATAAAAAAATTATGGAATTTTATAGGTTCAATGAAAATTCTTTCATAATTTACTCATCCTTGTGTTATTTTAAACCTGTATACATTAGTTTTTTTCTGATTAACACAAAAGAAAATATTTTGAGGAATGATGGTACACCCACAACAGATAGTGACCATTGACTCCCATAGTAGGAATAAAAAAATGATGGAATTTTATAGGTTCAATGAAAATTCTTTCATAATTTACTCATCCTCGTGTTGTTTTAAACCTGTATGCATTAGTTTTTTTTCTGATTAACACAAAAGAAAATATTTTGAGGAATGATGGTAAACCCACAGCAGATAGTGTCCATTGACTCCCATAGTAGGAATAAAAAAATGATGGAATTTTATAGGTACAATGAAAATTCTTTCATAATTTACTCATCCTCGTGTTGTTTTAAACATTTATGCATTAGTTTTTTTCTGATTAACACAAAAGAAAATATTTTGAGGAATGATGGTAAACCCACAGCAGATAGTGACCATTGACTCCCATAGTAGGAATAAAAAAATGATGGAATTTTATAGGTTCAATGAAAATTCTTTCATAATTTACTCATCCTCGTGTTGTTTTAAACCTGTATGCATTAGTTTTTTTTCTGATTAACACAAAAGAAAATATTTTGAGGAATGATAGTAAACCCACAGCAGATAGTGACCATTGACTCCCATAGTAAGAATAAAAAAATGATGGAATTTTATAGGTTCAATGAAAATTCTTTCATAATTTACTCATCCTTGTGTTATTTTAAACCTGTATACATTAGTTTTTTCTGATTAACACAAAATAAAATATTTTGAGGAATGATGGTAAACCCACAGCAGATAGTGACCATTGACTCCCATAGTAGGAATAAAAAAATGATGGAATTTTATAGGTACAATGAAAATTCTTTCATAATTTACTCATCCTCGTGTTGTTTTAAACATTTATGCATTAGTTTTTTTCTGATTAACACAAAAGAAAATATTTTGAGGAATGATGGTAAACCCACAGCAGATAGTGACCATTGACTCCCATAGTAGGAATAAAAAAATGATGGAATTTTATAGGTACAATGAAAATTCTTTCATAATTTACTCATCCTCGTGTTGTTTTAAACATTTATGCATTAGTTTTTTTCTGATTAACACAAAAGAAAATATTTTGAGGAATGATGGTAAACCCACAGCAGATAGTGACCATTGACTCCCATAGTAGGAATAAAAAAATGATGGAATTTTATAGGTTCAATGAAAATTCTTTCATAATTTACTCATCCTTGTGTTATTTTAAACCTGTATACATTAGTTTTTTTCTGATTAACACAAAAGAAAATATTTTGAGGAATGATGGTACACCCACAACAGATAGTGACCATTGACTCCCATAGTAGGAATAAAAAAATGATGGAATTTTATAGGTTCAATGAAAATTCTTTCATAATTTACTCATCCTCGTGTTGTTTTAAACCTGAATGCATTAGTTTTTTTTCTGATTAACACAAAAGAAAATATTTTGAGGAATGATGGTAAACCCACAGCAGATAGTGTCCATTGACTCCCATAGTAGGAATAAAAAAATGATGGAATTTTATAGGTACAATGAAAATTCTTTCATAATTTACTCATCCTCGTGTTGTTTTAAACATTTATGCATTAGTTTTTTCTGATTAACACAAAAGAAAATATTTTGAGGAATGATGGTAAACCCACAGCAGATAGTGACCATTGACTCCCATAGTAGGAATAAAAAAATGATGGAATTTTATAGGTTCAATGAAAATTCTTTCATAATTTAATCATCCTTGTGTAGTTTTAAACCTGTATGCATTAGTTTTTTTCTGATAAACACAAAAAGAAAATATTTTTAGGAATGATGGTAAACCCACAGCAGATGGTGACCATTGACTCCCATAGTAGGAATAAAAAAATGATGGAATTTTATAGGTTCAATGAAAATTCTTTCATATTTTACTCATCCTCGTGTTGTTTTAAACATTTATGCATTAGTTTTTCTCTGATTAACACAAAAGAAAATATTTTGAGGAATGATAGTAAACCCACAGCAGATAGTGACCATTGACTCCCATAGTAAGAATAAAAAAATGATGGAATTTTATAGGTTCAATGAAAATTCTTTCATAATTTACTCATCCTTGTGTTATTTTAAACCTGTATACATTAGTTTTTTTCTGATTAACACAAAAGAAAATATTTTGAGGAATGATGGTACACCCACAACAGATAGTGACCATTGACTCCCATAGTAGGAATAAAAAAATGATGGAATTTTATAGGTTCAATAAAAATTCTTTCATAATTTACTCATCCTCGTGTTGTTTTAAACCTGTATGCATTAGTTTTTTTTCTGATTAACACAAAAGAAAATATTTTGAGGAATGATAGTAAACCCACAGCAGATAGTGACCATTGACTCCCATAGTAAGAATAAAAAAATGATGGAATTTTATAGGTTCAATGAAAATTCTTTCATAATTTACTCATCCTTGTGTTATTTTAAACCTGTATACATTAGTTTTTTCTGATTAACACAAAATAAAATATTTTGAGGAATGATGGTAAACCCACAGCAGATAGTGACCATTGACTCCCATAGTAGGAATAAAAAAATTATGGAATTTTATAGGTACAATGAAAATTCTTTCATAATTTACTCATCCTCGTGTTGTTTTAAACATTTATGCATTAGTTTTTTTCTGATTAACACAAAAGAAAATATTTTGAGGAATGATGGTAAACCCACAGCAGATAGTGACCATTGACTCCCATAGTAGGAATAAAAAAATGATGGAATTTTATAGGTTCAATGAAAATTCTTTCATAATTTAATCATCCTTGTGTAGTTTTAAACCTGTATGCATTAGTTTTTTTCTGATAAACACAAAAAGAAAATATTTTTAGGAATGATGGTAAACCCACAGCAGATGGTGACCATTGACTCCCATAGTAGGAATAAAAAAATGATGGAATTTTATAGGTTCAATGAAAATTCTTTCATATTTTACTCATCCTCGTGTTGTTTTAAACATTTATGCATTAGTTTTTCTCTGATTAACACAAAAGAAAATATTTTGAGGAATGATAGTAAACCCACAGCAGATAGTGACCATTGACTCCCATAGTAATAATAAAAAAATGATGGAATTTTATAGGTTCAATGAAAATTCTTTCATAATTTACTCATCCTTGTGTTATTTTAAACCTGTATACATTAGTTTTTTTCTGATTAACACAAAAGAAAATATTTTGAGGAATGATGGTACACCCACAACAGATAGTGACCATTGACTCCCATAGTAGGAATAAAAAAAATGATGGAATTTTATAGGTTCAATGAAAATTCTTTCATAATTTACTCATCCTCGTGTTGTTTTAAACCTGTATGCATTAGTTTTTTTTCTGATTAACACAAAAGAAAATATTTTGAGGAATGATGGTAAACCCACAGCAGATAGTGTCCATTGACTCCCATAGTAGGAATAAAAAATGATGGAATTTTATAGGTACAATGAAAATTCTTTCATAATTTACTCATCCTCGTGTTGTTTTAAACATTTATGCATTAGTTTTTTTCTGATTAACACAAAAGAAAATATTTTGAGGAATGATGGTAAACCCACAGCAGATAGTGACCATTGACTCCCATAGTAGGAATAAAAAAATGATGGAATTTTATAGGTTCAATGAAAATTCTTTCATAATTTACTCATCCTCGTGTTGTTTTAAACATTTATGCATTAGTTTTTTTCTGATTAACACAAAAGAAAATATTTTGAGGAATGATGGTAAACCCACAGCAGATAGTGACCATTGACTCCCATAGTAGGAATAAAAAAATGATGGAATTTTATAGGTTCAATGAAAATTCTTTCATAATTTAATCATCCTTGTGTAGTTTTAAACCTGTATGCATTAGTTTTTTTCTGATAAACACAAAAAGAAAATATTTTTAGGAATGATGGTAAACCCACAGCAGATGGTGACCATTGACTCCCATAGTAGGAATAAAAAAATGATGGAATTTTATAGGTTCAATGAAAATTCTTTCATATTTTACTCATCCTCGTGTTGTTTTAAACATTTATGCATTAGTTTTTCTCTGATTAACACAAAAGAAAATATTTTGAGGAATGATAGTAAACCCACAGCAGATAGTGACCATTGACTCCCATAGTAAGAATAAAAAAATGATGGAATTTTATAGGTTCAATGAAAATTCTTTCATAATTTACTCATCCTTGTGTTATTTTAAACCTGTATACATTAGTTTTTTCTGATTAACACAAAATAAAATATTTTGAGGAATGATGGTAAACCCACAGCAGATAGTGACCATTGACTCCCATAGTAGGAATAAAAAAATGATGGAATTTTATAGGTACAATGAAAATTCTTTCATAATTTACTCATCCTCGTGTTGTTTTAAACATTTATGCATTAGTTTTTTTCTGATTAACACAAAAGAAAATATTTTGAGGAATGATGGTAAACCCACAGCAGATAGTGACCATTGACTCCCATAGTAGGAATAAAAAAATGATGGAATTTTATAGGTACAATGAAAATTCTTTCATAATTTACTCATCCTCGTGTTGTTTTAAACATTTATGCATTAGTTTTTTTCTGATTAACACAAAAGAAAATATTTTGAGGAATGATGGTAAACCCACAGCAGATAGTGACCATTGACTCCCATAGTAGGAATAAAAAAATGATGGAATTTTATAGGTTCAATGAAAATTCTTTCATAATTTAATCATCCTTGTGTAGTTTTAAACCTGTATGCATTAGTTTTTTTCTGATAAACACAAAAAGAAAATATTTTTAGGAATGATGGTAAACCCACAGCAGATGGTGACCATTGACTCCCATAGTAGGAATAAAAAAATGATGGAATTTTATAGGTTCAATGAAAATTCTTTCATATTTTACTCATCCTCGTGTTGTTTTAAACATTTATGCATTAGTTTTTCTCTGATTAACACAAAAGAAAATATTTTGAGGAATGATAGTAAACCCACAGCAGATAGTGACCATTGACTCCCATAGTAAGAATAAAAAAATGATGGAATTTTATAGGTTCAATGAAAATTCTTTCATAATTTACTCATCCTTGTGTTATTTTAAACCTGTATACATTAGTTTTTTTCTGATTAACACAAAAGAAAATATTTTGAGGAATGATGGTACACCCACAACAGATAGTGACCATTGACTCCCATAGTAGGAATAAAAAAATGATGGAATTTTATAGGTTCAATAAAAATTCTTTCATAATTTACTCATCCTCGTGTTGTTTTAAACCTGTATGCATTAGTTTTTTTTCTGATTAACACAAAAGAAAATATTTTGAGGAATGATAGTAAACCCACAGCAGATAGTGACCATTGACTCCCATAGTAAGAATAAAAAAATGATGGAATTTTATAGGTTCAATGAAAATTCTTTCATAATTTACTCATCCTTGTGTTATTTTAAACCTGTATACATTAGTTTTTTCTGATTAACACAAAATAAAATATTTTGAGGAATGATGGTAAACCCACAGCAGATAGTGACCATTGACTCCCATAGTAGGAATAAAAAAATTATGGAATTTTATAGGTACAATGAAAATTCTTTCATAATTTACTCATCCTCGTGTTGTTTTAAACATTTATGCATTAGTTTTTTTCTGATTAACACAAAAGAAAATATTTTGAGGAATGATGGTAAACCCACAGCAGATAGTGACCATTGACTCCCATAGTAGGAATAAAAAAATGATGGAATTTTATAGGTTCAATGAAAATTCTTTCATAATTTAATCATCCTTGTGTAGTTTTAAACCTGTATGCATTAGTTTTTTTCTGATAAACACAAAAAGAAAATATTTTTAGGAATGATGGTAAACCCACAGCAGATGGTGACCATTGACTCCCATAGTAGGAATAAAAAAATGATGGAATTTTATAGGTTCAATGAAAATTCTTTCATATTTTACTCATCCTCGTGTTGTTTTAAACATTTATGCATTAGTTTTTCTCTGATTAACACAAAAGAAAATATTTTGAGGAATGATAGTAAACCCACAGCAGATAGTGACCATTGACTCCCATAGTAATAATAAAAAAATGATGGAATTTTATAGGTTCAATGAAAATTCTTTCATAATTTAATCATCCTTGTGTTATTTTAAACCTGTATACATTAGTTTTTTTCTGATTAACACAAAAGAAAATATTTTGAGGAATGATGGTACACCCACAACAGATAGTGACCATTGACTCCCATAGTAGGAATAAAAAAAATGATGGAATTTTATAGGTTCAATGAAAATTCTTTCATAATTTACTCATCCTCGTGTTGTTTTAAACCTGTATGCATTAGTTTTTTTTCTGATTAACACAAAAGAAAATATTTTGAGGAATGATGGTAAACCCACAGCAGATAGTGTCCATTGACTCCCATAGTAGGAATAAAAAATGATGGAATTTTATAGGTACAATGAAAATTCTTTCATAATTTACTCATCCTCGTGTTGTTTTAAACATTTATGCATTAGTTTTTTTCTGATTAACACAAAAGAAAATATTTTGAGGAATGATGGTAAACCCACAGCAGATAGTGACCATTGACTCCCATAGTAGGAATAAAAAAATGATGGAATTTTATAGGTTCAATGAAAATTCTTTCATAATTTACTCATCCTCGTGTTGTTTTAAACATTTATGCATTAGTTTTTTTCTGATTAACACAAAAGAAAATATTTTGAGGAATGATAGTAAACCCACAGCAGATAGTGACCATTGACTCCCATAGTAAGAATAAAAAAATGATGGAATTTTATAGGTTCAATGAAAATTCTTTCATAATTTACTCATCCTTGTGTTATTTTAAACCTGTATACATTAGTTTTTTCTGATTAACACAAAATAAAATATTTTGAGGAATGATGGTAAACCCACAGCAGATAGTGACCATTGACTCCCATAGTAGGAATAAAAAAATGATGGAATTTTATAGGTACAATGAAAATTCTTTCATAATTTACTCATCCTCGTGTTGTTTTAAACATTTATGCATTAGTTTTTTTCTGATTAACACAAAAGAAAATATTTTGAGGAATGATGGTAAACCCACAGCAGATAGTGACCATTGACTCCCATAGTAGGAATAAAAAAATGATGGAATTTTATAGGTTCAATGAAAATTCTTTCATAATTTAATCATCCTTGTGTAGTTTTAAACCTGTATGCATTAGTTTTTTTCTGATAAACACAAAAAGAAAATATTTTTAGGAATGATGGTAAACCCACAGCAGATGGTGACCATTGACTCCCATAGTAGGAATAAAAAAATGATGGAATTTTATAGGTTCAATGAAAATTCTTTCATATTTTACTCATCCTCGTGTTGTTTTAAACATTTATGCATTAGTTTTTCTCTGATTAACACAAAAGAAAATATTTTGAGGAATGATAGTAAACCCACAGCAGATAGTGACCATTGACTCCCATAGTAATAATAAAAAAATGATGGAATTTTATAGGTTCAATGAAAATTCTTTCATAATTTACTCATCCTTGTGTTATTTTAAACCTGTATACATTAGTTTTTTTCTGATTAACACAAAAGAAAATATTTTGAGGAATGATGGTACACCCACAACAGATAGTGACCATTGACTCCCATAGTAGGAATAAAAAAATGATGGAATTTTATAGGTTCAATGAAAATTCTTTCATATTTTACTCATCCTCGTGTTGTTTTAAACATTTATGCATTAGTTTTTCTCTGATTAACACAAAAGAAAATATTTTGAGGAATGATAGTAAACCCACAGCAGATAGTGACCATTGACTCCCATAGTAATAATAAAAAAATTATGGAATTTTATAGGTTCAATGAAAATTCTTTCATAATTTACTCATCCTTGTGTTATTTTAAACCTGTATACATTAGTTTTTTTCTGATTAACACAAAAGAAAATATTTTGAGGAATGATGGTACACCCACAACAGATAGTGACCATTGACTCCCATAGTAGGAATAAAAAAATGATGGAATTTTATAGGTTCAATGAAAATTCTTTCATAATTTACTCATCCTCGTGTTGTTTTAAACCTGTATGCATTAGTTTTTTTTCTGATTAACACAAAAGAAAATATTTTGAGGAATGATGGTAAACCCACAGCAGATAGTGTCCATTGACTCCCATAGTAGGAATAAAAAAATGATGGAATTTTATAGGTACAATGAAAATTCTTTCATAATTTACTCATCCTCGTGTTGTTTTAAACATTTATGCATTAGTTTTTTTCTGATTAACACAAAAGAAAATATTTTGAGGAATGATGGTAAACCCACAGCAGATAGTGACCATTGACTCCCATAGTAGGAATAAAAAAATGATGGAATTTTATAGGTTCAATGAAAATTCTTTCATAATTTACTCATCCTCGTGTTGTTTTAAACCTGTATGCATTAGTTTTTTTTCTGATTAACACAAAAGAAAATATTTTGAGGAATGATAGTAAACCCACAGCAGATAGTGACCATTGACTCCCATAGTAAGAATAAAAAAATGATGGAATTTTATAGGTTCAATGAAAATTCTTTCATAATTTACTCATCCTTGTGTTATTTTAAACCTGTATACATTAGTTTTTTCTGATTAACACAAAATAAAATATTTTGAGGAATGATGGTAAACCCACAGCAGATAGTGACCATTGACTCCCATAGTAGGAATAAAAAAATGATGGAATTTTATAGGTACAATGAAAATTCTTTCATAATTTACTCATCCTCGTGTTGTTTTAAACATTTATGCATTAGTTTTTTTCTGATTAACACAAAAGAAAATATTTTGAGGAATGATGGTAAACCCACAGCAGATAGTGACCATTGACTCCCATAGTAGGAATAAAAAAATGATGGAATTTTATAGGTACAATGAAAATTCTTTCATAATTTACTCATCCTCGTGTTGTTTTAAACATTTATGCATTAGTTTTTTTCTGATTAACACAAAAGAAAATATTTTGAGGAATGATGGTAAACCCACAGCAGATAGTGACCATTGACTCCCATAGTAGGAATAAAAAAATGATGGAATTTTATAGGTTCAATGAAAATTCTTTCATAATTTACTCATCCTTGTGTTATTTTAAACCTGTATACATTAGTTTTTTTCTGATTAACACAAAAGAAAATATTTTGAGGAATGATGGTACACCCACAACAGATAGTGACCATTGACTCCCATAGTAGGAATAAAAAAATGATGGAATTTTATAGGTTCAATGAAAATTCTTTCATAATTTACTCATCCTCGTGTTGTTTTAAACCTGAATGCATTAGTTTTTTTTCTGATTAACACAAAAGAAAATATTTTGAGGAATGATGGTAAACCCACAGCAGATAGTGTCCATTGACTCCCATAGTAGGAATAAAAAAATGATGGAATTTTATAGGTACAATGAAAATTCTTTCATAATTTACTCATCCTCGTGTTGTTTTAAACATTTATGCATTAGTTTTTTCTGATTAACACAAAAGAAAATATTTTGAGGAATGATGGTAAACCCACAGCAGATAGTGACCATTGACTCCCATAGTAGGAATAAAAAAATGATGGAATTTTATAGGTTCAATGAAAATTCTTTCATAATTTAATCATCCTTGTGTAGTTTTAAACCTGTATGCATTAGTTTTTTTCTGATAAACACAAAAAGAAAATATTTTTAGGAATGATGGTAAACCCACAGCAGATGGTGACCATTGACTCCCATAGTAGGAATAAAAAAATGATGGAATTTTATAGGTTCAATGAAAATTCTTTCATATTTTACTCATCCTCGTGTTGTTTTAAACATTTATGCATTAGTTTTTCTCTGATTAACACAAAAGAAAATATTTTGAGGAATGATAGTAAACCCACAGCAGATAGTGACCATTGACTCCCATAGTAAGAATAAAAAAATGATGGAATTTTATAGGTTCAATGAAAATTCTTTCATAATTTACTCATCCTTGTGTTATTTTAAACCTGTATACATTAGTTTTTTTCTGATTAACACAAAAGAAAATATTTTGAGGAATGATGGTACACCCACAACAGATAGTGACCATTGACTCCCATAGTAGGAATAAAAAAATGATGGAATTTTATAGGTTCAATAAAAATTCTTTCATAATTTACTCATCCTCGTGTTGTTTTAAACCTGTATGCATTAGTTTTTTTTCTGATTAACACAAAAGAAAATATTTTGAGGAATGATAGTAAACCCACAGCAGATAGTGACCATTGACTCCCATAGTAAGAATAAAAAAATGATGGAATTTTATAGGTTCAATGAAAATTCTTTCATAATTTACTCATCCTTGTGTTATTTTAAACCTGTATACATTAGTTTTTTCTGATTAACACAAAATAAAATATTTTGAGGAATGATGGTAAACCCACAGCAGATAGTGACCATTGACTCCCATAGTAGGAATAAAAAAATTATGGAATTTTATAGGTACAATGAAAATTCTTTCATAATTTACTCATCCTCGTGTTGTTTTAAACATTTATGCATTAGTTTTTTTCTGATTAACACAAAAGAAAATATTTTGAGGAATGATGGTAAACCCACAGCAGATAGTGACCATTGACTCCCATAGTAGGAATAAAAAAATGATGGAATTTTATAGGTTCAATGAAAATTCTTTCATAATTTAATCATCCTTGTGTAGTTTTAAACCTGTATGCATTAGTTTTTTTCTGATAAACACAAAAAGAAAATATTTTTAGGAATGATGGTAAACCCACAGCAGATGGTGACCATTGACTCCCATAGTAGGAATAAAAAAATGATGGAATTTTATAGGTTCAATGAAAATTCTTTCATATTTTACTCATCCTCGTGTTGTTTTAAACATTTATGCATTAGTTTTTCTCTGATTAACACAAAAGAAAATATTTTGAGGAATGATAGTAAACCCACAGCAGATAGTGACCATTGACTCCCATAGTAATAATAAAAAAATGATGGAATTTTATAGGTTCAATGAAAATTCTTTCATAATTTACTCATCCTTGTGTTATTTTAAACCTGTATACATTAGTTTTTTTCTGATTAACACAAAAGAAAATATTTTGAGGAATGATGGTACACCCACAACAGATAGTGACCATTGACTCCCATAGTAGGAATAAAAAAAATGATGGAATTTTATAGGTTCAATGAAAATTCTTTCATAATTTACTCATCCTCGTGTTGTTTTAAACCTGTATGCATTAGTTTTTTTTCTGATTAACACAAAAGAAAATATTTTGAGGAATGATGGTAAACCCACAGCAGATAGTGTCCATTGACTCCCATAGTAGGAATAAAAAATGATGGAATTTTATAGGTACAATGAAAATTCTTTCATAATTTACTCATCCTCGTGTTGTTTTAAACATTTATGCATTAGTTTTTTTCTGATTAACACAAAAGAAAATATTTTGAGGAATGATGGTAAACCCACAGCAGATAGTGACCATTGACTCCCATAGTAGGAATAAAAAAATGATGGAATTTTATAGGTTCAATGAAAATTCTTTCATAATTTACTCATCCTCGTGTTGTTTTAAACATTTATGCATTAGTTTTTTTCTGATTAACACAAAAGAAAATATTTTGAGGAATGATGGTAAACCCACAGCAGATAGTGACCATTGACTCCCATAGTAGGAATAAAAAAATGATGGAATTTTATAGGTTCAATGAAAATTCTTTCATAATTTAATCATCCTTGTGTAGTTTTAAACCTGTATGCATTAGTTTTTTTCTGATAAACACAAAAAGAAAATATTTTTAGGAATGATGGTAAACCCACAGCAGATGGTGACCATTGACTCCCATAGTAGGAATAAAAAAATGATGGAATTTTATAGGTTCAATGAAAATTCTTTCATATTTTACTCATCCTCGTGTTGTTTTAAACATTTATGCATTAGTTTTTCTCTGATTAACACAAAAGAAAATATTTTGAGGAATGATAGTAAACCCACAGCAGATAGTGACCATTGACTCCCATAGTAAGAATAAAAAAATGATGGAATTTTATAGGTTCAATGAAAATTCTTTCATAATTTACTCATCCTTGTGTTATTTTAAACCTGTATACATTAGTTTTTTCTGATTAACACAAAATAAAATATTTTGAGGAATGATGGTAAACCCACAGCAGATAGTGACCATTGACTCCCATAGTAGGAATAAAAAAATGATGGAATTTTATAGGTACAATGAAAATTCTTTCATAATTTACTCATCCTCGTGTTGTTTTAAACATTTATGCATTAGTTTTTTTCTGATTAACACAAAAGAAAATATTTTGAGGAATGATGGTAAACCCACAGCAGATAGTGACCATTGACTCCCATAGTAGGAATAAAAAAATGATGGAATTTTATAGGTACAATGAAAATTCTTTCATAATTTACTCATCCTCGTGTTGTTTTAAACATTTATGCATTAGTTTTTTTCTGATTAACACAAAAGAAAATATTTTGAGGAATGATGGTAAACCCACAGCAGATAGTGACCATTGACTCCCATAGTAGGAATAAAAAAATGATGGAATTTTATAGGTTCAATGAAAATTCTTTCATAATTTAATCATCCTTGTGTAGTTTTAAACCTGTATGCATTAGTTTTTTTCTGATAAACACAAAAAGAAAATATTTTTAGGAATGATGGTAAACCCACAGCAGATGGTGACCATTGACTCCCATAGTAGGAATAAAAAAATGATGGAATTTTATAGGTTCAATGAAAATTCTTTCATATTTTACTCATCCTCGTGTTGTTTTAAACATTTATGCATTAGTTTTTCTCTGATTAACACAAAAGAAAATATTTTGAGGAATGATAGTAAACCCACAGCAGATAGTGACCATTGACTCCCATAGTAAGAATAAAAAAATGATGGAATTTTATAGGTTCAATGAAAATTCTTTCATAATTTACTCATCCTTGTGTTATTTTAAACCTGTATACATTAGTTTTTTTCTGATTAACACAAAAGAAAATATTTTGAGGAATGATGGTACACCCACAACAGATAGTGACCATTGACTCCCATAGTAGGAATAAAAAAATGATGGAATTTTATAGGTTCAATAAAAATTCTTTCATAATTTACTCATCCTCGTGTTGTTTTAAACCTGTATGCATTAGTTTTTTTTCTGATTAACACAAAAGAAAATATTTTGAGGAATGATAGTAAACCCACAGCAGATAGTGACCATTGACTCCCATAGTAAGAATAAAAAAATGATGGAATTTTATAGGTTCAATGAAAATTCTTTCATAATTTACTCATCCTTGTGTTATTTTAAACCTGTATACATTAGTTTTTTCTGATTAACACAAAATAAAATATTTTGAGGAATGATGGTAAACCCACAGCAGATAGTGACCATTGACTCCCATAGTAGGAATAAAAAAATTATGGAATTTTATAGGTACAATGAAAATTCTTTCATAATTTACTCATCCTCGTGTTGTTTTAAACATTTATGCATTAGTTTTTTTCTGATTAACACAAAAGAAAATATTTTGAGGAATGATGGTAAACCCACAGCAGATAGTGACCATTGACTCCCATAGTAGGAATAAAAAAATGATGGAATTTTATAGGTTCAATGAAAATTCTTTCATAATTTAATCATCCTTGTGTAGTTTTAAACCTGTATGCATTAGTTTTTTTCTGATAAACACAAAAAGAAAATATTTTTAGGAATGATGGTAAACCCACAGCAGATGGTGACCATTGACTCCCATAGTAGGAATAAAAAAATGATGGAATTTTATAGGTTCAATGAAAATTCTTTCATATTTTACTCATCCTCGTGTTGTTTTAAACATTTATGCATTAGTTTTTCTCTGATTAACACAAAAGAAAATATTTTGAGGAATGATAGTAAACCCACAGCAGATAGTGACCATTGACTCCCATAGTAATAATAAAAAAACGATGGAATTTTATAGGTTCAATGAAAATTCTTTCATAATTTAATCATCCTTGTGTTATTTTAAACCTGTATACATTAGTTTTTTTCTGATTAACACAAAAGAAAATATTTTGAGGAATGATGGTACACCCACAACAGATAGTGACCATTGACTCCCATAGTAGGAATAAAAAAAATGATGGAATTTTATAGGTTCAATGAAAATTCTTTCATAATTTACTCATCCTCGTGTTGTTTTAAACCTGTATGCATTAGTTTTTTTTCTGATTAACACAAAAGAAAATATTTTGAGGAATGATGGTAAACCCACAGCAGATAGTGTCCATTGACTCCCATAGTAGGAATAAAAAATGATGGAATTTTATAGGTACAATGAAAATTCTTTCATAATTTACTCATCCTCGTGTTGTTTTAAACATTTATGCATTAGTTTTTTTCTGATTAACACAAAAGAAAATATTTTGAGGAATGATGGTAAACCCACAGCAGATAGTGACCATTGACTCCCATAGTAGGAATAAAAAAATGATGGAATTTTATAGGTTCAATGAAAATTCTTTCATAATTTACTCATCCTCGTGTTGTTTTAAACATTTATGCATTAGTTTTTTTCTGATTAACACAAAAGAAAATATTTTGAGGAATGATAGTAAACCCACAGCAGATAGTGACCATTGACTCCCATAGTAAGAATAAAAAAATGATGGAATTTTATAGGTTCAATGAAAATTCTTTCATAATTTACTCATCCTTGTGTTATTTTAAACCTGTATACATTAGTTTTTTCTGATTAACACAAAATAAAATATTTTGAGGAATGATGGTAAACCCACAGCAGATAGTGACCATTGACTCCCATAGTAGGAATAAAAAAATGATGGAATTTTATAGGTACAATGAAAATTCTTTCATAATTTACTCATCCTCGTGTTGTTTTAAACATTTATGCATTAGTTTTTTTCTGATTAACACAAAAGAAAATATTTTGAGGAATGATGGTAAACCCACAGCAGATAGTGACCATTGACTCCCATAGTAGGAATAAAAAAATGATGGAATTTTATAGGTTCAATGAAAATTCTTTCATAATTTAATCATCCTTGTGTAGTTTTAAACCTGTATGCATTAGTTTTTTTCTGATAAACACAAAAAGAAAATATTTTTAGGAATGATGGTAAACCCACAGCAGATGGTGACCATTGACTCCCATAGTAGGAATAAAAAAATGATGGAATTTTATAGGTTCAATGAAAATTCTTTCATATTTTACTCATCCTCGTGTTGTTTTAAACATTTATGCATTAGTTTTTCTCTGATTAACACAAAAGAAAATATTTTGAGGAATGATAGTAAACCCACAGCAGATAGTGACCATTGACTCCCATAGTAATAATAAAAAAATGATGGAATTTTATAGGTTCAATGAAAATTCTTTCATAATTTACTCATCCTTGTGTTATTTTAAACCTGTATACATTAGTTTTTTTCTGATTAACACAAAAGAAAATATTTTGAGGAATGATGGTACACCCACAACAGATAGTGACCATTGACTCCCATAGTAGGAATAAAAAAAATGATGGAATTTTATAGGTTCAATGAAAATTCTTTCATAATTTACTCATCCTCGTGTTGTTTTAAACCTGTATGCATTAGTTTTTTTTCTGATTAACACAAAAGAAAATATTTTGAGGAATGATGGTAAACCCACAGCAGATAGTGTCCATTGACTCCCATAGTAGGAATAAAAAATGATGGAATTTTATAGGTACAATGAAAATTCTTTCATAATTTACTCATCCTCGTGTTGTTTTAAACATTTATGCATTAGTTTTTTTCTGATTAACACAAAAGAAAATATTTTGAGGAATGATGGTAAACCCACAGCAGATAGTGACCATTGACTCCCATAGTAGGAATAAAAAAATGATGGAATTTTATAGGTTCAATGAAAATTCTTTCATAATTTACTCATCCTCGTGTTGTTTTAAACATTTATGCATTAGTTTTTTTCTGATTAACACAAAAGAAAATATTTTGAGGAATGATGGTAAACCCACAGCAGATAGTGACCATTGACTCCCATAGTAGGAATAAAAAAATGATGGAATTTTATAGGTTCAATGAAAATTCTTTCATAATTTAATCATCCTTGTGTAGTTTTAAACCTGTATGCATTAGTTTTTTTCTGATAAACACAAAAAGAAAATATTTTTAGGAATGATGGTAAACCCACAGCAGATGGTGACCATTGACTCCCATAGTAGGAATAAAAAAATGATGGAATTTTATAGGTTCAATGAAAATTCTTTCATATTTTACTCATCCTCGTGTTGTTTTAAACATTTATGCATTAGTTTTTCTCTGATTAACACAAAAGAAAATATTTTGAGGAATGATAGTAAACCCACAGCAGATAGTGACCATTGACTCCCATAGTAATAATAAAAAAATGATGGAATTTTATAGGTTCAATGAAAATTCTTTCATAATTTAATCATCCTTGTGTTATTTTAAACCTGTATACATTAGTTTTTTTCTGATTAACACAAAAGAAAATATTTTGAGGAATGATGGTACACCCACAACAGATAGTGACCATTGACTCCCATAGTAGGAATAAAAAAAATGATGGAATTTTATAGGTTCAATGAAAATTCTTTCATAATTTACTCATCCTCGTGTTGTTTTAAACCTGTATGCATTAGTTTTTTTTCTGATTAACACAAAAGAAAATATTTTGAGGAATGATGGTAAACCCACAGCAGATAGTGTCCATTGACTCCCATAGTAGGAATAAAAAATGATGGAATTTTATAGGTACAATGAAAATTCTTTCATAATTTACTCATCCTCGTGTTGTTTTAAACATTTATGCATTAGTTTTTTTCTGATTAACACAAAAGAAAATATTTTGAGGAATGATGGTAAACCCACAGCAGATAGTGACCATTGACTCCCATAGTAGGAATAAAAAAATGATGGAATTTTATAGGTTCAATGAAAATTCTTTCATAATTTACTCATCCTCGTGTTGTTTTAAACATTTATGCATTAGTTTTTTTCTGATTAACACAAAAGAAAATATTTTGAGGAATGATGGTAAACCCACAGCAGATAGTGACCATTGACTCCCATAGTAGGAATAAAAAAATGATGGAATTTTATAGGTTCAATGAAAATTCTTTCATAATTTAATCATCCTTGTGTAGTTTTAAACCTGTATGCATTAGTTTTTTTCTGATAAACACAAAAAGAAAATATTTTTAGGAATGATGGTAAACCCACAGCAGATGGTGACCATTGACTCCCATAGTAGGAATAAAAAAATGATGGAATTTTATAGGTTCAATGAAAATTCTTTCATATTTTACTCATCCTCGTGTTGTTTTAAACATTTATGCATTAGTTTTTCTCTGATTAACACAAAAGAAAATATTTTGAGGAATGATAGTAAACCCACAGCAGATAGTGACCATTGACTCCCATAGTAAGAATAAAAAAATGATGGAATTTTATAGGTTCAATGAAAATTCTTTCATAATTTACTCATCCTTGTGTTATTTTAAACCTGTATACATTAGTTTTTTCTGATTAACACAAAATAAAATATTTTGAGGAATGATGGTAAACCCACAGCAGATAGTGACCATTGACTCCCATAGTAGGAATAAAAAAATGATGGAATTTTATAGGTACAATGAAAATTCTTTCATAATTTACTCATCCTCGTGTTGTTTTAAACATTTATGCATTAGTTTTTTTCTGATTAACACAAAAGAAAATATTTTGAGGAATGATGGTAAACCCACAGCAGATAGTGACCATTGACTCCCATAGTAGGAATAAAAAAATGATGGAATTTTATAGGTTCAATGAAAATTCTTTCATAATTTAATCATCCTTGTGTAGTTTTAAACCTGTATGCATTAGTTTTTTTCTGATAAACACAAAAAGAAAATATTTTTAGGAATGATGGTAAACCCACAGCAGATGGTGACCATTGACTCCCATAGTAGGAATAAAAAAATGATGGAATTTTATAGGTTCAATGAAAATTCTTTCATATTTTACTCATCCTCGTGTTGTTTTAAACATTTATGCATTAGTTTTTCTCTGATTAACACAAAAGAAAATATTTTGAGGAATGATAGTAAACCCACAGCAGATAGTGACCATTGACTCCCATAGTAATAATAAAAAAATGATGGAATTTTATAGGTTCAATGAAAATTCTTTCATAATTTACTCATCCTTGTGTTATTTTAAACCTGTATACATTAGTTTTTTTCTGATTAACACAAAAGAAAATATTTTGAGGAATGATGGTACACCCACAACAGATAGTGACCATTGACTCCCATAGTAGGAATAAAAAAAATGATGGAATTTTATAGGTTCAATGAAAATTCTTTCATAATTTACTCATCCTCGTGTTGTTTTAAACCTGTATGCATTAGTTTTTTTTCTGATTAACACAAAAGAAAATATTTTGAGGAATGATGGTAAACCCACAGCAGATAGTGTCCATTGACTCCCATAGTAGGAATAAAAAATGATGGAATTTTATAGGTACAATGAAAATTCTTTCATAATTTACTCATCCTCGTGTTGTTTTAAACATTTATGCATTAGTTTTTTTCTGATTAACACAAAAGAAAATATTTTGAGGAATGATGGTAAACCCACAGCAGATAGTGACCATTGACTCCCATAGTAGGAATAAAAAAATGATGGAATTTTATAGGTTCAATGAAAATTCTTTCATAATTTACTCATCCTCGTGTTGTTTTAAACATTTATGCATTAGTTTTTTTCTGATTAACACAAAAGAAAATATTTTGAGGAATGATGGTAAACCCACAGCAGATAGTGACCATTGACTCCCATAGTAGGAATAAAAAAATGATGGAATTTTATAGGTTCAATGAAAATTCTTTCATAATTTAATCATCCTTGTGTAGTTTTAAACCTGTATGCATTAGTTTTTTTCTGATAAACACAAAAAGAAAATATTTTTAGGAATGATGGTAAACCCACAGCAGATGGTGACCATTGACTCCCATAGTAGGAATAAAAAAATGATGGAATTTTATAGGTTCAATGAAAATTCTTTCATATTTTACTCATCCTCGTGTTGTTTTAAACATTTATGCATTAGTTTTTCTCTGATTAACACAAAAGAAAATATTTTGAGGAATGATAGTAAACCCACAGCAGATAGTGACCATTGACTCCCATAGTAAGAATAAAAAAATGATGGAATTTTATAGGTTCAATGAAAATTCTTTCATAATTTACTCATCCTTGTGTTATTTTAAACCTGTATACATTAGTTTTTTCTGATTAACACAAAATAAAATATTTTGAGGAATGATGGTAAACCCACAGCAGATAGTGACCATTGACTCCCATAGTAGGAATAAAAAAATGATGGAATTTTATAGGTACAATGAAAATTCTTTCATAATTTACTCATCCTCGTGTTGTTTTAAACATTTATGCATTAGTTTTTTTCTGATTAACACAAAAGAAAATATTTTGAGGAATGATGGTAAACCCACAGCAGATAGTGACCATTGACTCCCATAGTAGGAATAAAAAAATGATGGAATTTTATAGGTACAATGAAAATTCTTTCATAATTTACTCATCCTCGTGTTGTTTTAAACATTTATGCATTAGTTTTTTTCTGATTAACACAAAAGAAAATATTTTGAGGAATGATGGTAAACCCACAGCAGATAGTGACCATTGACTCCCATAGTAGGAATAAAAAAATGATGGAATTTTATAGGTTCAATGAAAATTCTTTCATAATTTAATCATCCTTGTGTAGTTTTAAACCTGTATGCATTAGTTTTTTTCTGATAAACACAAAAAGAAAATATTTTTAGGAATGATGGTAAACCCACAGCAGATGGTGACCATTGACTCCCATAGTAGGAATAAAAAAATGATGGAATTTTATAGGTTCAATGAAAATTCTTTCATATTTTACTCATCCTCGTGTTGTTTTAAACATTTATGCATTAGTTTTTCTCTGATTAACACAAAAGAAAATATTTTGAGGAATGATAGTAAACCCACAGCAGATAGTGACCATTGACTCCCATAGTAAGAATAAAAAAATGATGGAATTTTATAGGTTCAATGAAAATTCTTTCATAATTTACTCATCCTTGTGTTATTTTAAACCTGTATACTTTAGTTTTTTTCTGATTAACACAAAAGAAAATATTTTGAGGAATGATGGTACACCCACAACAGATAGTGACCATTGACTCCCATAGTAGGAATAAAAAAATGATGGAATTTTATAGGTTCAATAAAAATTCTTTCATAATTTACTCATCCTCGTGTTGTTTTAAACCTGTATGCATTAGTTTTTTTTCTGATTAACACAAAAGAAAATATTTTGAGGAATGATAGTACACCCACAGCAGATAGTGACCATTGACTCCCATAGTAAGAATAAAAAAATGATGGAATTTTATAGGTTCAATGAAAATTCTTTCATAATTTACTCATCCTTGTGTTATTTTAAACCTGTATACATTAGTTTTTTCTGATTAACACAAAATAAAATATTTTGAGGAATGATGGTAAACCCACAGCAGATAGTGACCATTGACTCCCATAGTAGGAATAAAAAAATTATGGAATTTTATAGGTACAATGAAAATTCTTTCATAATTTACTCATCCTCGTGTTGTTTTAAACATTTATGCATTAGTTTTTTTCTGATTAACACAAAAGAAAATATTTTGAGGAATGATGGTAAACCCACAGCAGATAGTGACCATTGACTCCCATAGTAGGAATAAAAAAATGATGGAATTTTATAGGTTCAATGAAAATTCTTTCATAATTTAATCATCCTTGTGTAGTTTTAAACCTGTATGCATTAGTTTTTTTCTGATAAACACAAAAAGAAAATATTTTTAGGAATGATGGTAAACCCACAGCAGATGGTGACCATTGACTCCCATAGTAGGAATAAAAAAATGATGGAATTTTATAGGTACAATGAAAATTCTTTCATAATTTACTCATCCTCGTGTTGTTTTAAACATTTATGCATTAGTTTTTTTCTGATTAACACAAAAGAAAATATTTTGAGGAATGATGGTAAACCCACAGCAGATGGTGACCATTGACTCCCATAGTAGGAATAAAAAAATGATGGAATTTTATAGGTTCAATGAAAATTCTTTCATATTTTACTCATCCTCGTGTTGTTTTAAACATTTATGCATTAGTTTTTCTCTGATTAACACAAAAGAAAATATTTTGAGGAATGATAGTAAACCCACAGCAGATAGTGACCATTGACTCCCATAGTAATAATAAAAAAATGATGGAATTTTATAGGTTCAATGAAAATTCTTTCATAATTTACTCATCCTTGTGTTATTTTAAACCTGTATACATTAGTTTTTTTCTGATTAACACAAAAGAAAATATTTTGAGGAATGATGGTACACCCACAACAGATAGTGACCATTGACTCCCATAGTAGGAATAAAAAAATGATGGAATTTTATAGGTTCAATGAAAATTCTTTCATAATTTACTCATCCTCGTGTTGTTTTAAACATTTATGCATTAGTTTTTCTCTGATTAACACAAAAGAAAATATTTTGAGGAATGATAGTAAACCCACAGCAGATAGTGACCATTGACTCCCATAGTAAGAATAAAAAAATGATGGAATTTTATAGGTTCAATGAAAATTCTTTCATAATTTACTCATCCTTGTGTTATTTTAAACCTGTATACATTAGTTTTTTTCTGATTAACACAAAAGAAAATATTTTGAGGAATGATGGTACACCCACAACAGATAGTGACCATTGACTCCCATAGTAGGAATAAAAAAATGATGGAATTTTATAGGTTCAATAAAAATTCTTTCATAATTTACTCATCCTCGTGTTGTTTTAAACCTGTATGCATTAGTTT
This sequence comes from Paramisgurnus dabryanus, assembly GCF_030506205.2. Taxonomy (NCBI): domain Eukaryota; kingdom Metazoa; phylum Chordata; class Actinopteri; order Cypriniformes; family Cobitidae; genus Paramisgurnus; species Paramisgurnus dabryanus. Next base: position 91,367 of record NW_027394061.1, read on the forward strand.
TTTTTCTGATTAACACAAAAGAAAATATTTTGAGGAATGATAGTACACCCACAGCAGATAGTGACCATTGACTCCCATAGTAAGAATAAAAAAATGATGGAATTTTATAGGTTCAATGAAAATTCTTTCATAATTTACTCATCCTTGTGTTATTTTAAACCTGTATACATTAGTTTTTTCTGATTAACACAAAATAAAATATTTTGAGGAATGATGGTAAACCCACAGCAGATAGTGACCATTGACTCCCATAGTAGGAATAAAAAAATTATGGAATTTTATAGGTACAATGAAAATTCTTTCATAATTTACTCATCCTCGTGTTGTTTTAAACATTTATGCATTAGTTTTTTTCTGATTAACACAAAAGAAAATATTTTGAGGAATGATGGTAAACCCACAGCAGATAGTGACCATTGACTCCCATAGTAGGAATAAAAAAATGATGGAATTTTATAGGTTCAATGAAAATTCTTTCATAATTTAATCATCCTTGTGTAGTTTTAAACCTGTATGCATTAGTTTTTTTCTGATAAACACAAAAAGAAAATATTTTTAGGAATGATGGTAAACCCACAGCAGATGGTGACCATTGACTCCCATAGTAGGAATAAAAAAATGATGGAATTTTATAGGTACAATGAAAATTCTTTCATAATTTACTCATCCTCGTGTTGTTTTAAACATTTATGCATTAGTTTTTTTCTGATTAACACAAAAGAAAATATTTTGAGGAATGATGGTAAACCCACAGCAGATGGTGACCATTGACTCCCATAGTAGGAATAAAAAAATGATGGAATTTTATAGGTTCAATGAAAATTCTTTCATATTTTACTCATCCTCGTGTTGTTTTAAACATTTATGCATTAGTTTTTCTCTGATTAACACAAAAGAAAATATTTTGAGGAATGATAGTAAACCCACAGCAGATAGTGACCATTGACTCCCATAGTAATAATAAAAAAATGATGGAATTTTATAGGTTCAATGAAAATTCTTTCATAATTTACTCATCCTTGTGTTATTTTAAACCTGTATACATTAGTTTTTTTCTGATTAACACAAAAGAAAATATTTTGAGGAATGATGGTACACCCACAACAGATAGTGACCATTGACTCCCATAGTAGGAATAAAAAAATGATGGAATTTTATAGGTTCAATGAAAATTCTTTCATAATTTACTCATCCTCGTGTTGTTTTAAACCTGTATGCATTAGTTTTTTTTCTGATTAACACAAAAGAAAATATTTTTTGAGGAATGATGGTAAACCCACAGCAGATAGTGTCCATTGACTCCCATAGTAGGAATAAAAAATGATGGAATTTTATAGGTACAATGAAAATTCTTTCATAATTTACTCATCCTCGTGTTGTTTTAAACATTTATGCATTAGTTTTTTTCTGATAAACACAAAAAGAAAATATTTTTAGGAATGATGGTAAACCCACAGCAGATGGTGACCATTGACTCCCATAGTAGGAATAAAAAAATGATGGAATTTTATAGGTTCAATGAAAATTCTTTCATATTTTACTCATCCTCGTGTTGTTTTAAACATTTATGCATTAGTTTTTCTCTGATTAACACAAAAGAAAATATTTTGAGGAATGATAGTAAACCCACAGCAGATAGTGACCATTGACTCCCATAGTAATAATAAAAAAATGATGGAATTTTATAGGTTCAATGAAAATTCTTTCATAATTTACTCATCCTTGTGTTATTTTAAACCTGTATACATTAGTTTTTTTCTGATTAACACAAAAGAAAATATTTTGAGGAATGATGGTACACCCACAACAGATAGTGACCATTGACTCCCATAGTAGGAATAAAAAAATGATGGAATTTTATAGGTTCAATGAAAATTCTTTCATAATTTACTCATCCTCGTGTTGTTTTAAACCTGTATGCATTAGTTTTTTTTCTGATTAACACAAAAGAAAATATTTTGAGGAATGATGGTAAACCCACAGCAGATAGTGTCCATTGACTCCCATAGTAGGAATAAAAAAATGATGGAATTTTATAGGTACAATGAAAATTCTTTCATAATTTACTCATCCTCGTGTTGTTTTAAACATTTATGCATTAGTTTTTTTCTGATTAACACAAAAGAAAATATTTTGAGGAATGATGGTAAACCCACAGCAGATAGTGACCATTGACTCCCATAGTAGGAATAAAAAAATGATGGAATTTTATAGGTTCAATGAAAATTCTTTCATAATTTACTCATCCTCGTGTTGTTTTAAACCTGTATGCATTAGTTTTTTTTCTGATTAACACAAAAGAAAATATTTTGAGGAATGATAGTAAACCCACAGCAGATAGTGACCATTGACTCCCATAGTAAGAATAAAAAAATGATGGAATTTTATAGGTTCAATGAAAATTCTTTCATAATTTACTCATCCTTGTGTTATTTTAAACCTGTATACATTAGTTTTTTCTGATTAACACAAAATAAAATATTTTGAGGAATGATGGTAAACCCACAGCAGATAGTGACCATTGACTCCCATAGTAGGAATAAAAAAATGATGGAATTTTATAGGTACAATGAAAATTCTTTCATAATTTACTCATCCTTGTGTTGTTTTAAACCTGTATGCATTAGTTTTTTTCTGATTAACACAAAAGAAAATATTTTGAGGAATGATAGTAAACCCACAGCAGATAGTGACCATTGACTCCCATAGTAAGAATAAAAAAATGATGGAATTTTATAGGTTAAATGAAAATTATTTCATAATTTACTCATCCTTGTGTTGTTTTAAACCTGTATGCATTAGTTTTTTTCTGATTAACACAAAAGAAAATATTTTGAGGAATGATAGTAAACCCACAGCAGATAGTGACCATTGACTCCCATAGTAAGAATAAAAAAATGATGGAATTGTATAGGTTCAATGAAAATTCTTTCATAATTTACTCATCCTTGTGTTATTTTAAACCTGTATACATTAGTTTTTTTTCTGATTAACACAAAATAAAATATTTTGAGGAATGATGGTAAACCCACAGCAGATAGTGACCACTGACTCCCATAGTAGGAATAAAAAAATGATGGAATTTTATAGTTTCAATGAAAATTCTTTCATAATTTACTCATCCTCGTGTTGTTTTAAACCTGTATGCATTAGTTTTTTTCTGATTAACACAAAAGAAAATATTTTGAGGAATGATGGTAAACCCACAGCAGATAGTGACCATTGACTCCCATAGTAGGAATAAAAAAAATGATGGAATTTTATAGGTTAAATGAAAATTATTTCATAATTTACTCATCCTTGTGTTGTTTTAAACCTGTATGCATTAGTTTTTTTCTGATTAACACAAAAGAAAATATTTTGAGGAATGATGGTACACCCACAGCAGATAGTGACCATTGACTCCCATAGTAGGAATAAAAAAATGATGGAATTTTATAGGTTCAATGAAAATTCTTTCATAATTTACTCATCCTTGTGTTATTTTAAACCTGTATACATTAGTTTTTTTCTGATTAACACAAAAGAAAATATTTTGAGGAATGATGGTACACCCACAACAGATAGTGACCATTGACTCCCATAGTAGGAATAAAAAAATGATGGAATTTTATAGGTTCAATGAAAATTCTTTCATAATTTACTCATCCTCGTGTTGTTTTAAACATTTATGCATTAGTTTTTCTCTGATTAACACAAAAGAAAATATTTTGAGGAATGATAGTAAACCCACAGCAGATAGTGACCATTGACTCCCATAGTAAGAATAAAAAAATGATGGAATTTTATAGGTTCAATGAAAATTCTTTCATAATTTACTCATCCTTGTGTTATTTTAAACCTGTATACATTAGTTTTTTTCTGATTAACACAAAAGAAAATATTTTGAGGAATGATGGTACACCCACAACAGATAGTGACCATTGACTCCCATAGTAGGAATAAAAAAATGATGGAATTTTATAGGTTCAATAAAAATTCTTTCATAATTTACTCATCCTCGTGTTGTTTTAAACCTGTATGCATTAGTTTTTTTTCTGATTAACACAAAAGAAAATATTTTGAGGAATGATAGTACACCCACAGCAGATAGTGACCATTGACTCCCATAGTAAGAATAAAAAAATGATGGAATTTTATAGGTTCAATGAAAATTCTTTCATAATTTACTCATCCTTGTGTTATTTTAAACCTGTATACATTAGTTTTTTCTGATTAACACAAAATAAAATATTTTGAGGAATGATGGTAAACCCACAGCAGATAGTGACCATTGACTCCCATAGTAGGAATAAAAAAATTATGGAATTTTATAGGTACAATGAAAATTCTTTCATAATTTACTCATCCTCGTGTTGTTTTAAACATTTATGCATTAGTTTTTTTCTGATTAACACAAAAGAAAATATTTTGAGGAATGATGGTAAACCCACAGCAGATAGTGACCATTGACTCCCATAGTAGGAATAAAAAAATGATGGAATTTTATAGGTTAAATGAAAATTATTTCATAATTTACTCATCCTTGTGTTGTTTTAAACCTGTATGCATTAGTTTTTTTCTGATTAACACAAAATAAAATATTTTGAGGAATGATGGTAAACCCACAGCAGATAGTGACCATTGACTCCCATAGTACGAATAAAAAAATGATGGAATTTTATAGGTACAATGAAAATTCTTTCATAATTTACTCATCCTCGTGTTGTTTTAAACATTTATGCATTAGTTTTTTTCTGATTGACACAAAAGAAAATATTTTGAGAAATGATGGTAAACCCACAGCAGATAGTGACCATTGACTCCCATAGTAGGAATAAAAAAATGATGGAATTTTATAGGTTAAATGAAAATTATTTCATAATTTACTCATCCTTGTGTTGTTTTAAACCTGTATGCATTAGTTTTTTTCTGATTAACACAAAAGAAAATATTTTGAGGAATGATGGTAAACCCACAGCAGATAGTGACCATTGACTCCCATAGTAGGAATAAAAAAATGATGGAATTTTATAGGTTAAATGAAAATTATTTCATAATTTACTCATCCTTGTGTTGTTTTAAAGCTGTATGCATTAGTTTTTGTCTGATTAACACAAAAGAAAATATTTTGAGGAATGATGGTAAACCCACAGCAGAAAGTTACCATTGACTCCCATAGTAGGATTAAAAAAATGATGGATTTTTATAGGTACAATGAAAATTCTTTCATAATTTACTCATCCTCGTGTTGTTTTAAACATTTATGCATTAGTTTTTTTCTGATTAACACAAAAGAAAATATTTTGAGGAATGATGGTAAACCCACAGCAGATAGTGACCATTGACTCCCATAGTAGGAATAAAAAAATGATGGAATTTTATAGGTACAATGAAAATTCTTTCATAATTTACTCATCCTCGTGTTGTTTTAAACCTGTATGCATTAGTTTTTTTTCTGATTAACACAAAAGAAAATATTTTGAGAAATGATGGTAAACCCACAGCAGATAGTGACCATTGACTCCCATAGTAGGAATAAAAAAATGATGGAATTTTATAGGTACAATGAAAATTCTTTCATAATTTAGTCATCCTCATGTTGTTTTAAACATTTATGCATTAGTTTTTTTCTGATTAACACAAAAGAAAATATTTTGAGGAATGATGGTAAACCCACAGCAGATAGTGACCATTGACTCCCATAGTAGGAATAAAAAAATGATGGAATTTTATAGGTTAAATGAAAATTATTTCATAATTTACTCATCCTTGTGTTGTTTTAAACCTGTATGCATTAGTTTTTTTCTGATTAACACAAAAGAAAATATTTTTTGGAATGATGGTAAACCCACAGCAGATAGTGACCATTGACTCCCATAGTAGGAATAAAAAAATGATGGAATTTTATAGGTTCAATGAAAATTCTTTCATAATTTACTCATCCTCGTGTTGTTTTAAACATTTATGCATTAGTTTTTTTTCTGATTAACACAAAAGAAAATATTTTGAGGAATGATAGTAAACCCACAGCAGATAGTGACCATTGACTCCCATAGTAAGAATAAAAAAAATGATGGAATTTTATAGGTACAATGAAAATTCTTTCATAATTTACTCATCCTTGTGTTGTTTTAAACATTTATGCATTAGTTTTTTTCTGATTAACACAAAAGAAAATATTTTGAGGAATGATAGTAAACCCACAGCAGATAGTGACCATTGACTCCCATAGTAAGAATAAAAAAATGATGGAATTTTATAGGTTAAATGAAAATTCTTTCATAATTTACTCATCCTTGTGTTGTTTTAAACCTGTATGCATTAGTTTTTTTCTGATTAACACAAAAGAAAATATTTTGAGGAATGATAGTAAACCCACAGCAGATAGTGACCATTGACTCCCATAGTAAGAATAAAAAAATGATGGAATTTTATAGGTTCAATGAAAATTCTTTCATAATTTACTCATCCTTGTGTTATTTTAAACCTGTATACATTAGTTTTTTTTCTGATTAACACAAAATAAAATATTTTGAGGAATGATGGTAAACCCACAGCAGATAGTGACCATTGACTCCCATAGTAGGAATAAAAAAATGATGGAATTTTATAGGTTCAATGAAAATTCTTTCATAATTTACTCATCCTCGTGTTGTTTTAAACCTGTATGCATTAGTTTTTTTCTGATTAACACAAAAGAAAATATTTTGAGGAATGATGGTAAACCCACAGCAGATAGTGACCATTGACTCCCATAGTAGGAATAAAAAAAATGATGGAATTTTATAGGTTAAATGAAAATTATTTCATAATTTACTCATCCTTGTGTTATTTTAAACCTGTATACATTAGTTTTTTTCTGATTAACACAAAATAAAATATTTTGAGGAATGATGGTAAACCCACAGCAGATAGTGACCATTGACTCCCATAGTAGGAATAAAAAAATGATGGAATTTTATAGGTACAATGAAAATTCTTTCATAATTTACTCATCCTCGTGTTGTTTTAAACCTGTATGCATTAGTTTTTTTTCTGATTAACACAAAAGAAAATATTTTGAGGAATGATAGTAAACCCACAGCAGATAGTGACCATTGACTCCCATAGTAAGAATAAAAAAATGATGGAATTTTATAGGTTAAATGAAAATTATTTCATAATTTACTCATCCTTGTGTTGTTTTAAACCTGTATGCATTAGTTTTTTTCTGATTAACACAAAAGAAAATATTTTGAGGAATGATAGTAAACCCACAGCAGATAGTGACCATTGACTCCCATAGTAAGAATAAAAAAATGATGGAATTTTATAGGTTCAATGAAAATTCTTTCATAATTTACTCATCCTTGTGTTATTTTAAACCTGTATACATTAGTTTTTTTTCTGATTAACACAAAATAAAATATTTTGAGGAATGATGGTAAACCCACAGCAGATAGTGACCATTGACTCCCATAGTAGGAATAAAAAAATGATGGAATTTTATAGGTTCAATGAAAATTCTTTCATAATTTACTCATCCTCGTGTTGTTTTAAACCTGTATGCATTAGTTTTTTTCTGATTAACACAAAAGAAAATATTTTGAGGAATGATGGTAAACCCACAGCAGATAGTGACCATTGACTCCCATAGTAGGAATAAAAAAATGATGGAATTTTATAGGTTCAATGAAAATTCTTTCATAATTTACTCATCCTTGTGTTATTTTAAACCTGAATGCATTAGTTTTTTTCTGATTAACACAAAAAGAAAATATTTTTAGGAATGATGGTAAACCCACAGCAGATAGTGACCATTGACTCCCATAGTAGGAATAAAAAAATGATGGAATTTTATAGGTTAAATGAAAATTATTTCATAATTTACTCATCCTTGTGTTGTTTTAAACCTGTATGCATTAGTTTTTTTCTGATTGACACAAAAGAAAATATTTTGAGGAATGATAGTAAACCCACAGCAGATAGTGACCATTGACTCCCATAGTAAGAATAAAAAAATGATGGAATTTTATAGGTTCAATGAAAATTCTTTCATAATTTACTCATCCTTGTGTTGTTTTAAACCTGTATGCATTAGTTTTTTTCTGATTAACACAAAAGAAAATATTTTGAGGAATGATAGTAAACCCACAGCAGATAGTGACCATTGACTCCCATAGTAAGAATAAAAAAATGATGGAATTTTATAGGTTAAATGAAAATTATTTCATAATTTACTCATCCTTGTGTTGTTTTAAACCTGTATGCATTAGTTTTTTTCTGATTAACACAAAAGAAAATATTTTGAGGAATGATAGTAAACCCACAGCAGATAGTGACCATTGACTCCCATAGTAAGAATAAAAAAATGATGGAATTTTATAGGTTCAATGAAAATTCTTTCATAATTTACTCATCCTTGTGTTATTTTAAACCTGTATACATTAGTTTTTTTTCTGATTAACACAAAATAAAATATTTTGAGGAATGATGGTAAACCCACAGCAGATAGTGACCATTGACTCCCATAGTAGGAATAAAAAAATGATGGAATTTTATAGGTTCAATGAAAATTCTTTCATAATTTACTCATCCTCGTGTTGTTTTAAACCTGTATGCATTAGTTTTTTTCTGATTAACACAAAAGAAAATATTTTGAGGAATGATGGTAAACCCACAGCAGATAGTGACCATTGACTCCCATAGTAGGAATAAAAAAAAATGATGGAATTTTATAGGTTAAATGAAAATTATTTCATAATTTACTCATCCTTGTGTTGTTTTAAACCTGTATGCATTAGTTTTTTTCTGATTAACACAAAAGAAAATATTTTGAGGAATGATGGTACACCCACAGCAGATAGTGACCATTGACTCCCATAGTAGGAATAAAAAAATGATGGAATTTTATAGGTTCAATGAAAATTCTTTCATAATTTACTCATCCTTGTGTTGTTTTAAACCTGTATGCATTAGTTTTTTTCTGATTAACACAAAAGAAAATATTTTGATGAATGATGGTAAACCCACAGCAGATAGTGTCCATTGACTCCCATAGTAGGAATAAAAAAATGATGGAATTTTATAGGTACAATGAAAATTCTTTCATAATTTACTCATCCTCGTGTTGTTTTAAACATTTATGCATTAGTTTTTTTCTGATTAACACAAAAGAAAATATTTTGAGGAATGATGGTAAACCCACAGCAGATAGTGACCATTGACTCCCATAGTAGGAATAAAAAAATGATGGAATTTTATAGGTACAATGAAAATTCTTTCATAATTTACTCATCCTCGTGTTGTTTTAAACCTGTATGCATTAGTTTTTTTTCTGATTAACACAAAAGAAAATATTTTGAGGAATGATAGTAAACCCACAGCAGATAGTGACCATTGACTCCCATAGTAAGAATAAAAAAATGATGGAATTTTATAGGTTAAATGAAAATTATTTCATAATTTACTCATCCTTGTGTTGTTTTAAACCTGTATGCATTAGTTTTTTTCTGATTAACACAAAAGAAAATATTTTGAGGAATGATAGTAAACCCACAGCAGATAGTGACCATTGACTCCCATAGTAAGAATAAAAAAATGATGGAATTTTATAGGTTCAATGAAAATTCTTTCATAATTTACTCATCCTTGTGTTATTTTAAACCTGTATACATTAGTTTTTTTTCTGATTAACACAAAATAAAATATTTTGAGGAATGATGGTAAACCCACAGCAGATAGTGACCATTGACTCCCATAGTAGGAATAAAAAAATGATGGAATTTTATAGGTTCAATGAAAATTCTTTCATAATTTACTCATCCTCGTGTTGTTTTAAACCTGTATGCATTAGTTTTTTTCTGATTAACACAAAAGAAAATATTTTGAGGAATGATGGTAAACCCACAGCAGATAGTGACCATTGACTCCCATAGTAGGAATAAAAAAAATGATGGAATTTTATAGGTTAAATGAAAATTATTTCATAATTTACTCATCCTTGTGTTGTATTAAACCTGTATGCATTAGTTTTTTTCTGATTAACACAAAAGAAAATATTTTGAGGAATGATGGTACACCCACAGCAGATAGTGACCATTGACTCCCATAGTAGGAATAAAAAAATGATGGAATTTTATAGGTTCAATGAAAATTCTTTCATAATTTACTCATCCTTGTGTTGTTTTAAACCTGTATGCATTAGTTTTTTTCTGATTAACACAAAAGAAAATATTTTGATGATTGATGGTAAACCCACAGCAGATAGTGTCCATTGACTCCCATAGTAGGAATAAAAAAATGATGGAATTTTATAGGTACAATGAAAATTCTTTCATAATTTACTCATCCTCGTGTTGTTTTAAACATTCATGCATTAGTTTTTTTCTGATTAACACAAAAGAAAATATTTTGAGGAATGATGGTAAACCCACAGCAGATAGTGACCATTGACTCCCATAGTAGGAATAAAAAAATGATGGAATTTTATAGGTACAATGAAAATTCTTTCATAATTTACTCATCCTCGTGTTGTTTTAAACCTGTATGCATTAGTTTTTTTTCTGATTAACACAAAAGAAAATATTTTGAGGAATGATGGTACACCCACAGCAGATAGTGACCATTGACTCCCATAGTAGGAATAAAAAAATGATGGAATTTTATAGGTTCAATGAAAATTCTTTCATAATTTACTCATCCTTGTGTTGTTTTAAACCTGTATGCATTAGTTTTTTTCTGATTAACACAAAAGAAAATATTTTGATGAATGATGGTAAACCCACAGCAGATAGTGTCCATTGACTCCCATAGTAGGAATAAAAAAATGATGGAATTTTATAGGTACAATGAAAATTCTTTCATAATTTACTCATCCTCGTGTTGTTTTAAACATTTATGCATTAGTTTTTTTCTGATTAACACAAAAGAAAATATTTTGAGGAATGATGGTAAACCCACAGCAGATAGTGACCATTGACTCCCATAGTAGGAATAAAAAAATGATGGAATTTTATAGGTACAATGAAAATTCTTTCATAATTTACTCATCCTCGTGTTGTTTTAAACCTGTATGCATTAGTTTTTTTTCTGATTAACACAAAAGAAAATATTTTGAGGAATGATGGTAAACCCACAGCAGATAGTGACCATTGACTCCCATAGTAGGAATAAAAAAATGATGGAATTTTATAGGTTAAATGAAAATTATTTCATAATTTACTCATCCTTGTGTTGTTTTAAACCTGTATGCATTAGTTTTTTTCTGATTAACACAAAAGAAAATATTTTGAGGAATGATGGTACACCCACAGCAGATAGTGACCATTGACTCCCATAGTAAGAATAAAAAAAATGATGGAATTTTATAGGTTCAATGAAAATTCTTTCATAATTTACTCATCCTTGTGTTATTTTAAACCTGTATACATTAGTTTTTTTCTGATTAACATAAAATAAAATATTTTGAGGAATGATGGTAAACCCACAGCAGATAGTGACCATTGACTCCCATAGTAGGAATAAAAAAATGATGGAATTTTATAGGTTCAATGAAAATTCTTTCATAATTTACTCATCCTTGTGTTATTTTAAACCTGAATGCATTAGTTTTTTTCTGATTAACACAAAAAGAAAATATTTTTAGGAATGATGGTAAACCCACAGCAGATAGTGACCATTGACTCCCATAGTAGGAATAAAAAAATGATGGAATTTTATAGGTTAAATGAAAATTATTTCATAATTTACTCATCCTTGTGTTGTTTTAAACCTGTATGCATTAGTTTTTTTCTGATTAACACAAAAGAAAATATTTTGATGAATGATGGTAAACCCACAGCAGATAGTGTCCATTGACTCCCATAGTAGGAATAAAAAAATGATGGAATTTTATAGGTACAATGAAAATTCTTTCATAATTTACTCATCCTCGTGTTGTTTTAAACATTTATGCATTAGTTTTTTTCTGATTAACACAAAAGAAAATATTTTGAGGAATGATGGTAAACCCACAGCAGATAGTGACCATTGACTCCCATAGTAGGAATAAAAAAATGATGGAATTTTATAGGTACAATGAAAATTCTTTCATAATTTACTCATCCTCGTGTTGTTTTAAACCTGTATGCATTAGTTTTTTTTCTGATTAACACAAAAGAAAATATTTTGAGGAATGATAGTAAACCCACAGCAGATAGTGACCATTGACTCCCATAGTAAGAATAAAAAAATGATGGAATTTTATAGGTTAAATGAAAATTATTTCATAATTTACTCATCCTTGTGTTGTTTTAAACCTGTATGCATTAGTTTTTTTCTGATTAACACAAAAGAAAATATTTTGAGGAATGATAGTAAACCCACAGCAGATAGTGACCATTGACTCCCATAGTAAGAATAAAAAAATGATGGAATTTTATAGGTTCAATGAAAATTCTTTCATAATTTACTCATCCTTGTGTTATTTTAAACCTGTATACATTAGTTTTTTTTCTGATTAACACAAAATAAAATATTTTGAGGAATGATGGTAAACCCACAGCAGATAGTGACCATTGACTCCCATAGTAGGAATAAAAAAATGATGGAATTTTATAGGTTCAATGAAAATTCTTTCATAATTTACTCATCCTCGTGTTGTTTTAAACCTGTATGCATTAGTTTTTTTCTGATTAACACAAAAGAAAATATTTTGAGGAATGATGGTAAACCCACAGCAGATAGTGACCATTGACTCCCATAGTAGGAATAAAAAAAATGATGGAATTTTATAGGTTAAATGAAAATTATTTCATAATTTACTCATCCTTGTGTTGTATTAAACCTGTATGCATTAGTTTTTTTCTGATTAACACAAAAGAAAATATTTTGAGGAATGATGGTACACCCACAGCAGATAGTGACCATTGACTCCCATAGTAGGAATAAAAAAATGATGGAATTTTATAGGTTCAATGAAAATTCTTTCATAATTTACTCATCCTTGTGTTGTTTTAAACCTGTATGCATTAGTTTTTTTCTGATTAACACAAAAGAAAATATTTTTTGGAATGATGGTAAGCCCACAGCAGATAGTGACCATTGACTCCCATAGTACGAATAAAAAAATGATGGAATTTTATAGGTTCAATGAAAATTCTTTCATAATTTACTCATCCTTGTGTTGTTTTAAACCTGTATGCATTAGTTTTTTTCTGATTAACACAAAAGAAAATATTTTGATGAATGATGGTAAACCCACAGCAGATAGTGTCCATTGACTCCCATAGTAGGAATAAAAAAATGATGGAATTTTATAGGTACAATGAAAATTCTTTCATAATTTACTCATCCTCGTGTTGTTTTAAACATTTATGCATTAGTTTTTTTCTGATTAACACAAAAGAAAATATTTTGAGGAATGATGGTAAACCCACAGCAGATAGTGACCATTGACTCCCATAGTAGGAATAAAAAAATGATGGAATTTTATAGGTACAATGAAAATTCTTTCATAATTTACTCATCCTCGTGTTGTTTTAAACCTGTATGCATTAGTTTTTTTTCTGATTAACACAAAAGAAAATATTTTGAGGAATGATAGTAAACCCACAGCAGATAGTGACCATTGACTCCCATAGTAAGAATAAAAAAATGATGAAATTTTATAGGTTAAATGAAAATTATTTCATAATTTACTCATCCTTGTGTTGTTTTAAACCTGTATGCATTAGTTTTTTTCTGATTAACACAAAAGAAAATATTTTGAGGAATGATAGTAAACCCACAGCAGATAGTGACCATTGACTCCCATAGTAAGAATAAAAAAATGATGGAATTTTATAGGTTCAATGAAAATTCTTTCATAATTTACTCATCCTTGTGTTATTTTAAACCTGTATACATTAGTTTTTTTTCTGATTAACACAAAATAAAATATTTTGAGGAATGATGGTAAACCCACAGCAGATAGTGACCATTGACTCCCATAGTAGGAATAAAAAAATGATGGAATTTTATAGGTTCAATGAAAATTCTTTCATAATTTACTCATCCTCGTGTTGTTTTAAACCTGTATGCATTAGTTTTTTTCTGATTAACACAAAAGAAAATATTTTGAGGAATGATGGTAAACCCACAGCAGATAGTGACCATTGACTCCCATAGTAGGAATAAAAAAAATGATGGAATTTTATAGGTTAAATGAAAATTATTTCATAATTTACTCATCCTTGTGTTGTATTAAACCTGTATGCATTAGTTTTTTTCTGATTAACACAAAAGAAAATATTTTGAGGAATGATGGTACACCCACAGCAGATAGTGACCATTGACTCCCATAGTAGGAATAAAAAAATGATGGAATTTTATAGGTTCAATGAAAATTCTTTCATAATTTACTCATCCTTGTGTTGTTTTAAACCTGTATGCATTAGTTTTTTTCTGATTAACACAAAAGAAAATATTTTGATGATTGATGGTAAACCCACAGCAGATAGTGTCCATTGACTCCCATAGTAGGAATAAAAAAATGATGGAATTTTATAGGTACAATGAAAATTCTTTCATAATTTACTCATCCTCGTGTTGTTTTAAACATTCATGCATTAGTTTTTTTCTGATTAACACAAAAGAAAATATTTTGAGGAATGATGGTAAACCCACAGCAGATAGTGACCATTGACTCCCATAGTAGGAATAAAAAAATGATGGAATTTTATAGGTACAATGAAAATTCTTTCATAATTTACTCATCCTCGTGTTGTTTTAAACCTGTATGCATTAGTTTTTTTTCTGATTAACACAAAAGAAAATATTTTGAGGAATGATGGTACACCCACAGCAGATAGTGACCATTGACTCCCATAGTAGGAATAAAAAAATGATGGAATTTTATAGGTTCAATGAAAATTCTTTCATAATTTACTCATCCTTGTGTTGTTTTAAACCTGTATGCATTAGTTTTTTTCTGATTAACACAAAAGAAAATATTTTGATGAATGATGGTAAACCCACAGCAGATAGTGTCCATTGACTCCCATAGTAGGAATAAAAAAATGATGGAATTTTATAGGTACAATGAAAATTCTTTCATAATTTACTCATCCTCGTGTTGTTTTAAACATTTATGCATTAGTTTTTTTCTGATTAACACAAAAGAAAATATTTTGAGGAATGATGGTAAACCCACAGCAGATAGTGACCATTGACTCCCATAGTAGGAATAAAAAAATGATGGAATTTTATAGGTACAATGAAAATTCTTTCATAATTTACTCATCCTCGTGTTGTTTTAAACCTGTATGCATTAGTTTTTTTTCTGATTAACACAAAAGAAAATATTTTGAGGAATGATGGTAAACCCACAGCAGATAGTGACCATTGACTCCCATAGTAGGAATAAAAAAATGATGGAATTTTATAGGTTAAATGAAAATTATTTCATAATTTACTCATCCTTGTGTTGTTTTAAACCTGTATGCATTAGTTTTTTTCTGATTAACACAAAAGAAAATATTTTGAGGAATGATGGTACACCCACAGCAGATAGTGACCATTGACTCCCATAGTAAGAATAAAAAAAATGATGGAATTTTATAGGTTCAATGAAAATTCTTTCATAATTTACTCATCCTTGTGTTATTTTAAACCTGTATACATTAGTTTTTTTCTGATTAACATAAAATAAAATATTTTGAGGAATGATGGTAAACCCACAGCAGATAGTGACCATTGACTCCCATAGTAGGAATAAAAAAATGATGGAATTTTATAGGTTCAATGAAAATTCTTTCATAATTTACTCATCCTTGTGTTATTTTAAACCTGAATGCATTAGTTTTTTTCTGATTAACACAAAAAGAAAATATTTTTAGGAATGATGGTAAACCCACAGCAGATAGTGACCATTGACTCCCATAGTAGGAATAAAAAAATGATGGAATTTTATAGGTTAAATGAAAATTATTTCATAATTTACTCATCCTTGTGTTGTTTTAAACCTGTATGCATTAGTTTTTTTCTGATTAACACAAAAGAAAATATTTTGATGAATGATGGTAAACCCACAGCAGATAGTGTCCATTGACTCCCATAGTAGGAATAAAAAAATGATGGAATTTTATAGGTACAATGAAAATTCTTTCATAATTTACTCATCCTCGTGTTGTTTTAAACATTTATGCATTAGTTTTTTTCTGATTAACACAAAAGAAAATATTTTGAGGAATGATGGTAAACCCACAGCAGATAGTGACCATTGACTCCCATAGTAGGAATAAAAAAATGATGGAATTTTATAGGTACAATGAAAATTCTTTCATAATTTACTCATCCTCGTGTTGTTTTAAACCTGTATGCATTAGTTTTTTTTCTGATTAACACAAAAGAAAATATTTTGAGGAATGATAGTAAACCCACAGCAGATAGTGACCATTGACTCCCATAGTAAGAATAAAAAAATGATGGAATTTTATAGGTTAAATGAAAATTATTTCATAATTTACTCATCCTTGTGTTGTTTTAAACCTGTATGCATTAGTTTTTTTCTGATTAACACAAAAGAAAATATTTTGAGGAATGATAGTAAACCCACAGCAGATAGTGACCATTGACTCCCATAGTAAGAATAAAAAAATGATGGAATTTTATAGGTTCAATGAAAATTCTTTCATAATTTACTCATCCTTGTGTTATTTTAAACCTGTATACATTAGTTTTTTTTCTGATTAACACAAAATAAAATATTTTGAGGAATGATGGTAAACCCACAGCAGATAGTGACCATTGACTCCCATAGTAGGAATAAAAAAATGATGGAATTTTATAGGTTCAATGAAAATTCTTTCATAATTTACTCATCCTCGTGTTGTTTTAAACCTGTATGCATTAGTTTTTTTCTGATTAACACAAAAGAAAATATTTTGAGGAATGATGGTAAACCCACAGCAGATAGTGACCATTGACTCCCATAGTAGGAATAAAAAAAATGATGGAATTTTATAGGTTAAATGAAAATTATTTCATAATTTACTCATCCTTGTGTTGTATTAAACCTGTATGCATTAGTTTTTTTCTGATTAACACAAAAGAAAATATTTTGAGGAATGATGGTACACCCACAGCAGATAGTGACCATTGACTCCCATAGTAGGAATAAAAAAATGATGGAATTTTATAGGTTCAATGAAAATTCTTTCATAATTTACTCATCCTTGTGTTGTTTTAAACCTGTATGCATTAGTTTTTTTCTGATTAACACAAAAGAAAATATTTTTTGGAATGATGGTAAGCCCACAGCAGATAGTGACCATTGACTCCCATAGTACGAATAAAAAAATGATGGAATTTTATAGGTTAAATGAAAATTATTTCATAATTTACTCATCCTTGTGTTGTTTTAAACCTGTATGCATTAGTTTTTTTCTGATTAACACAAAAGAAAATATTTTGAGGAATGATGGTAAACCCACAGCAGATAGTGACCATTGACTCCCATAGTACGAATAAAAAAATGATGGAATTTTATAGGTACAATGAAAATTCTTTCATAATTTACTAATCCTCGTGTTGTTTTAAACATTTATGCATTAGTTTTTTTCTGATTAACACAAAAGAAAATATTTTGAGGAATGATGGTAAACCCACAGCAGATAGTGACCCTTGACTCCCATAGTAGGAATAAAAAAATGATGGAATTTTATAGGTTAAATGAAAATTATTTCATAATTTACTCATCCTTGTGTTGTTTTAAAGCTGTATGCATTAGTTTTTGTCTGATTAACACAAAAGAAAATATTTTGAGGAATGATGGTAAACCCACAGCAGAAAGTTACCATTGACTCCCATAGTAGGATTAAAAAAATGATGGATTTTTATAGGTTCAATGAAAATTATTTCATAATTTACTCATCCTTGTGTTGTTTTAAACCTGTATGCATTAGTTTTTTTCTGATTAACACAAAAGAAAATATTTTGAGGAATGATGGTAAACCCACAGCAGATAGTGACCATTGAATCCCATAGTAGGAATAAAAAAATGATGGAATTTTATAGGTTCAATGAAAATTCTTTCAAAATTGACTCATCCTTGTGTTGTTTTAAACCTGTATGCATTAGTTTTTTTCTGATTAACACAAAAAGAAAATATTTTTAGGAATGATGGTAAACCCACAGCAGATAGTGACCATTGACTCCCATAGTAGGAATAAAAAAATTATGGAATTTTATAGGTTCAATGAAAATTCTTTCATAATTTACTCATCCTCGTGTTGTTTTAAACATTTATGCATTAGTTTTTTTTCTGATTAACACAAAAGAAAATATTTTGAGGAATGATAGTAAACCCACAGCAGATAGTGACCATTGACTCCCATAGTAAGAATAAAAAAAATGATGGAATTTTATAGGTACAATGAAAATTCTTTCATAATTTACTCATCCTTGTGTTATTTTAAACCTGTATACATTAGTTTTTTTCTGATTAACACAAAATAAAATATTTTGAGGAATGATGGTAAACCCACAGCAGATAGTGACCATTGACTCCCATAGTAGGAATAAAAAAATGATGGAATTTTATAGGTTCAATGAAAATTCTTTCATAATTTACTCATCCTTGTGTTATTTTAAACCTGAATGCATTAGTTTTTTTCTGATTAACACAAAAAGAAAATATTTTTAGGAATGATGGTAAACCCACAGCAGATAGTGACCATTGACTCCCATAGTAGGAATAAAAAAATGATGGAATTTTATAGGTTAAATGAAAATTATTTCATAATTTACTCATCCTTGTGTTGTTTTAAACCTGTATGCATTAGTTTTTTTCTGATTGACACAAAAGAAAATATTTTGAGGAATGATAGTAAACCCACAGCAGATAGTGACCATTGACTCCCATAGTAAGAATAAAAAAATGATGGAATTTTATAGGTTCAATGAAAATTCTTTCATAATTTACTCATCCTTGTGTTGTTTTTAACCTGTATGCATTAGTTTTTTTCTGATTAACACAAAAGAAAATATTTTGAGGAATGATAGTAAACCCACAGCAGATAGTGACCATTGACTCCCATAGTAAGAATAAAAAAATGATGGAATTTTATAGGTTAAATGAAAATTATTTCATAATTTACTCATCCTTGTGTTGTTTTAAACCTGTATGCATTAGTTTTTTTCTGATTAACACAAAAAGAAAATATTTTTAGGAATGATGGTAAACCCACAGCAGATAGTGACCATTGACTCCCATAGTAGGAATAAAAAAATGATGGAATTTTATAGGTTCAATGAAAATTCTTTCATAATTTACTCATCCTCGTGTTGTTTTAAACATTTATGCATTAGTTTTTTTTCTGATTAACACAAAAGAAAATATTTTGAGGAATGATAGTAAACCCACAGCAGATAGTGACCATTGACTCCCATAGTAAGAATAAAAAAAATGATGGAATTTTATAGGTACAATGAAAATTCTTTCATAATTTACTCATCCTTGTGTTGTTTTAAACATTTATGCATTAGTTTTTTTCTGATTAACACAAAAGAAAATATTTTGAGGAATGATAGTAAACCCACAGCAGATAGTGACCATTGACTCCCATAGTAAGAATAAAAAAATGATGGAATTTTATAGGTTAAATGAAAATTCTTTCATAATTTACTCATCCTTGTGTTGTTTTAAACCTGTATGCATTAGTTTTTTTCTGATTAACACAAAAGAAAATATTTTGAGGAATGATAGTAAACCCACAGCAGATAGTGACCATTGACTCCCATAGTAAGAATAAAAAAATGATGGAATTTTATAGGTTCAATGAAAATTCTTTCATAATTTACTCATCCTTGTGTTATTTTAAACCTGTATACATTAGTTTTTTTTCTGATTAACACAAAATAAAATATTTTGAGGAATGATGGTAAACCCACAGCAGATAGTGACCATTGACTCCCATAGTAGGAATAAAAAAATGATGGAATTTTATAGGTTCAATGAAAATTCTTTCATAATTTACTCATCCTCGTGTTGTTTTAAACCTGTATGCATTAGTTTTTTTCTGATTAACACAAAAGAAAATATTTTGAGGAATGATGGTAAACCCACAGCAGATAGTGACCATTGACTCCCATAGTAGGAATAAAAAAAATGATGGAATTTTATAGGTTAAATGAAAATTATTTCATAATTTACTCATCCTTGTGTTATTTTAAACCTGTATACATTAGTTTTTTTCTGATTAACACAAAATAAAATATTTTGAGGAATGATGGTAAACCCACAGCAGATAGTGACCATTGACTCCCATAGTAGGAATAAAAAAATGATGGAATTTTATAGGTACAATGAAAATTCTTTCATAATTTACTCATCCTCGTGTTGTTTTAAACCTGTATGCATTAGTTTTTTTTCTGATTAACACAAAAGAAAATATTTTGAGGAATGATAGTAAACCCACAGCAGATAGTGACCATTGACTCCCATAGTAAGAATAAAAAAATGATGGAATTTTATAGGTTAAATGAAAATTATTTCATAATTTACTCATCCTTGTGTTGTTTTAAACCTGTATGCATTAGTTTTTTTCTGATTAACACAAAAGAAAATATTTTGAGGAATGATAGTAAACCCACAGCAGATAGTGACCATTGACTCCCATAGTAAGAATAAAAAAATGATGGAATTTTATAGGTTCAATGAAAATTCTTTCATAATTTACTCATCCTTGTGTTATTTTAAACCTGTATACATTAGTTTTTTTTCTGATTAACACAAAATAAAATATTTTGAGGAATGATGGTAAACCCACAGCAGATAGTGACCATTGACTCCCATAGTAGGAATAAAAAAATGATGGAATTTTATAGGTTCAATGAAAATTCTTTCATAATTTACTCATCCTCGTGTTGTTTTAAACCTGTATGCATTAGTTTTTTTCTGATTAACACAAAAGAAAATATTTTGAGGAATGATGGTAAACCCACAGCAGATAGTGACCATTGACTCCCATAGTAGGAATAAAAAAAATGATGGAATTTTATAGGTTAAATGAAAATTATTTCATAATTTACTCATACTTGTGTTGTTTTAAACCTGTATGCATTAGTTTTTTTCTGATTAACACAAAAGAAAATATTTTGAGGAATGATGGTACACCCACAGCAGATAGTGACCATTGACTCCCATAGTAGGAATAAAAAAATGATGGAATTTTATAGGTTCAATGAAAATTCTTTCATAATTTACTCATCCTTGTGTTGTTTTAAACCTGTATGCATTAGTTTTTTTCTGATTAACACAAAAGAAAATATTTTGAGGAATGATAGTAAACCCACAGCAGATAGTGACCATTGACTCCCATAGTAAGAATAAAAAAATGATGGAATTTTATAGGTTAAATGAAAATTATTTCATAATTTACTCATCCTTGTGTTGTTTTAAACCTGTATGCATTAGTTTTTTTCTGATTAACACAAAAGAAAATATTTTTTGGAATGATGGTAAACCCACAGCAGATAGTGACCATTGACTCCCATAGTAGGAATAAAAAAATGATGGAATTTTATAGGTTCAATGAAAATTCTTTCATAATTTACTCATCCTCGTGTTGTTTTAAACATTTATGCATTAGTTTTTTTTCTGATTAACACAAAAGAAAATATTTTGAGGAATGATAGTAAACCCACAGCAGATAGTGACCATTGACTCCCATAGTAAGAATAAAAAAAATGATGGAATTTTATAGGTACAATGAAAATTCTTTCATAATTTACTCATCCTTGTGTTGTTTTAAACATTTATGCATTAGTTTTTTTCTGATTAACACAAAAGAAAATATTTTGAGGAATGATAGTAAACCCACAGCAGATAGTGACCATTGACTCCCATAGTAAGAATAAAAAAATGATGGAATTTTATAGGTTCAATGAAAATTCTTTCATAATTTACTCATCCTTGTGTTATTTTAAACCTGTATACATTAGTTTTTTTCTGATTAACACAAAATAAAATATTTTGAGGAATGATGGTAAACCCACAGCAGATAGTGACCATTGACTCCCATAGTAGGAATAAAAAAATGATGGAATTTTATAGGTTCAATGAAAATTCTTTCATAATTTACTCATCCTTGTGTTGTTTTAAACCTGTATGCATTAGTTTTTTTCTGATTAACACAAAAGAAAATATTTTGATGAATGATGGTAAACCCACAGCAGATAGTGTCCATTGACTCCCATAGTAGGAATAAAAAAATGATGGAATTTTATAGGTACAATGAAAATTCTTTCATAATTTACTCATCCTCGTGTTGTTTTAAACATTTATGCATTAGTTTTTTTCTGATTAACACAAAAGAAAATATTTTGAGGAATGATGGTAAACCCACAGCAGATAGTGACCATTGACTCCCATAGTAGGAATAAAAAAATGATGGAATTTTATAGGTACAATGAAAATTCTTTCATAATTTACTCATCCTCGTGTTGTTTTAAACCTGTATGCATTAGTTTTTTTTCTGATTAACACAAAAGAAAATATTTTGAGGAATGATGGTAAACCCACAGCAGATAGTGACCATTGACTCCCATAGTAGGAATAAAAAAATGATGGAATTTTATAGGTTAAATGAAAATTATTTCATAATTTACTCATCCTTGTGTTGTTTTAAACCTGTATGCATTAGTTTTTTTCTGATTAACACAAAAGAAAATATTTTGAGGAATGATGGTACACCCACAGCAGATAGTGACCATTGACTCCCATAGTAAGAATAAAAAAAATGATGGAATTTTATAGGTTCAATGAAAATTCTTTCATAATTTACTCATCCTTGTGTTATTTTAAACCTGTATACATTAGTTTTTTTCTGATTAACATAAAATAAAATATTTTGAGGAATGATGGTAAACCCACAGCAGATAGTGACCATTGACTCCCATAGTAGGAATAAAAAAATGATGGAATTTTATAGGTTCAATGAAAATTCTTTCATAATTTACTCATCCTTGTGTTATTTTAAACCTGAATGCATTAGTTTTTTTCTGATTAACACAAAAAGAAAATATTTTTAGGAATGATGGTAAACCCACAGCAGATAGTGACCATTGACTCCCATAGTAGGAATAAAAAAATGATGGAATTTTATAGGTTAAATGAAAATTATTTCATAATTTACTCATCCTTGTGTTGTTTTAAACCTGTATGCATTAGTTTTTTTCTGATTAACACAAAAGAAAATATTTTGATGAATGATGGTAAACCCACAGCAGATAGTGACCATTGACTCCCATAGTAGGAATAAAAAAATGATGGAATTTTATAGGTACAATGAAAATTCTTTCATAATTTACTCATCCTCGTGTTGTTTTAAACATTTATGCATTAGTTTTTTTCTGATTAACACAAAAGAAAATATTTTGAGGAATGATGGTAAACCCACAGCAGATAGTGACCATTGACTCCCATAGTAGGAATAAAAAAATGATGGAATTTTATAGGTACAATGAAAATTCTTTCATAATTTACTCATCCTCGTGTTGTTTTAAACCTGTATGCATTAGTTTTTTTTCTGATTAACACAAAAGAAAATATTTTGAGGAATGATAGTAAACCCACAGCAGATAGTGACCATTGACTCCCATAGTAAGAATAAAAAAATGATGGAATTTTATAGGTTAAATGAAAATTATTTCATAATTTACTCATCCTTGTGTTGTTTTAAACCTGTATGCATTAGTTTTTTTCTGATTAACACAAAAGAAAATATTTTGAGGAATGATAGTAAACCCACAGCAGATAGTGACCATTGACTCCCATAGTAAGAATAAAAAAATGATGGAATTTTATAGGTTCAATGAAAATTCTTTCATAATTTACTCATCCTTGTGTTATTTTAAACCTGTATACATTAGTTTTTTTTCTGATTAACACAAAATAAAATATTTTGAGGAATGATGGTAAACCCACAGCAGATAGTGACCATTGACTCCCATAGTAGGAATAAAAAAATGATGGAATTTTATAGGTTCAATGAAAATTCTTTCATAATTTACTCATCCTCGTGTTGTTTTAAACCTGTATGCATTAGTTTTTTTCTGATTAACACAAAAGAAAATATTTTGAGGAATGATGGTAAACCCACAGCAGATAGTGACCATTGACTCCCATAGTAGGAATAAAAAAAATGATGGAATTTTATAGGTTAAATGAAAATTATTTCATAATTTACTCATCCTTGTGTTGTATTAAACCTGTATGCATTAGTTTTTTTCTGATTAACACAAAAGAAAATATTTTGAGGAATGATGGTACACCCACAGCAGATAGTGACCATTGACTCCCATAGTAGGAATAAAAAAATGATGGAATTTTATAGGTTCAATGAAAATTCTTTCATAATTTACTCATCCTTGTGTTGTTTTAAACCTGTATGCATTAGTTTTTTTCTGATTAACACAAAAGAAAATATTTTTTGGAATGATGGTAAGCCCACAGCAGATAGTGACCATTGACTCCCATAGTACGAATAAAAAAATGATGGAATTTTATAGGTTAAATGAAAATTATTTCATAATTTACTCATCCTTGTGTTGTTTTAAACCTGTATGCATTAGTTTTTTTCTGATTAACACAAAAGAAAATATTTTGAGGAATGATGGTAAACCCACAGCAGATAGTGACCATTGACTCCCATAGTACGAATAAAAAAATGATGGAATTTTATAGGTACAATGAAAATTCTTTCATAATTTACTAATCCTCGTGTTGTTTTAAACATTTATGCATTAGTTTTTTTCTGATTAACACAAAAGAAAATATTTTGAGGAATGATGGTAAACCCACAGCAGATAGTGACCCTTGACTCCCATAGTAGGAATAAAAAAATGATGGAATTTTATAGGTTAAATGAAAATTATTTCATAATTTACTCATCCTTGTGTTGTTTTAAAGCTGTATGCATTAGTTTTTGTCTGATTAACACAAAAGAAAATATTTTGAGGAATGATGGTAAACCCACAGCAGAAAGTTACCATTGACTCCCATAGTAGGATTAAAAAAATGATGGATTTTTATAGGTTCAATGAAAATTATTTCATAATTTACTCATCCTTGTGTTGTTTTAAACCTGTATGCATTAGTTTTTTTCTGATTAACACAAAAGAAAATATTTTGAGGAATGATGGTAAACCCACAGCAGATAGTGACCATTGAATCCCATAGTAGGAATAAAAAAATGATGGAATTTTATAGGTTCAATGAAAATTCTTTCAAAATTGACTCATCCTTGTGTTGTTTTAAACCTGTATGCATTAGTTTTTTTCTGATTAACACAAAAAGAAAATATTTTTAGGAATGATGGTAAACCCACAGCAGATAGTGACCATTGACTCCCATAGTAGGAATAAAAAAATTATGGAATTTTATAGGTTCAATGAAAATTCTTTCATAATTTACTCATCCTCGTGTTGTTTTAAACATTTATGCATTAGTTTTTTTTCTGATTAACACAAAAGAAAATATTTTGAGGAATGATAGTAAACCCACAGCAGATAGTGACCATTGACTCCCATAGTAAGAATAAAAAAAATGATGGAATTTTATAGGTACAATGAAAATTCTTTCATAATTTACTCATCCTTGTGTTATTTTAAACCTGTATACATTAGTTTTTTTCTGATTAACACAAAATAAAATATTTTGAGGAATGATGGTAAACCCACAGCAGATAGTGACCATTGACTCCCATAGTAGGAATAAAAAAATGATGGAATTTTATAGGTTCAATGAAAATTCTTTCATAATTTACTCATCCTTGTGTTATTTTAAACCTGAATGCATTAGTTTTTTTCTGATTAACACAAAAAGAAAATATTTTTAGGAATGATGGTAAACCCACAGCAGATAGTGACCATTGACTCCCATAGTAGGAATAAAAAAATGATGGAATTTTATAGGTTAAATGAAAATTATTTCATAATTTACTCATCCTTGTGTTGTTTTAAACCTGTATGCATTAGTTTTTTTCTGATTGACACAAAAGAAAATATTTTGAGGAATGATAGTAAACCCACAGCAGATAGTGACCATTGACTCCCATAGTAAGAATAAAAAAATGATGGAATTTTATAGGTTCAATGAAAATTCTTTCATAATTTACTCATCCTTGTGTTGTTTTTAACCTGTATGCATTAGTTTTTTTCTGATTAACACAAAAGAAAATATTTTGAGGAATGATAGTAAACCCACAGCAGATAGTGACCATTGACTCCCATAGTAAGAATAAAAAAATGATGGAATTTTATAGGTTAAATGAAAATTATTTCATAATTTACTCATCCTTGTGTTGTTTTAAACCTGTATGCATTAGTTTTTTTCTGATTAACACAAAAAGAAAATATTTTTAGGAATGATGGTAAACCCACAGCAGATAGTGACCATTGACTCCCATAGTAGGAATAAAAAAATGATGGAATTTTATAGGTTCAATGAAAATTCTTTCATAATTTACTCATCCTCGTGTTGTTTTAAACATTTATGCATTAGTTTTTTTTCTGATTAACACAAAAGAAAATATTTTGAGGAATGATAGTAAACCCACAGCAGATAGTGACCATTGACTCCCATAGTAAGAATAAAAAAAATGATGGAATTTTATAGGTACAATGAAAATTCTTTCATAATTTACTCATCCTTGTGTTGTTTTAAACATTTATGCATTAGTTTTTTTCTGATTAACACAAAAGAAAATATTTTGAGGAATGATAGTAAACCCACAGCAGATAGTGACCATTGACTCCCATAGTAAGAATAAAAAAATGATGGAATTTTATAGGTTAAATGAAAATTCTTTCATAATTTACTCATCCTTGTGTTGTTTTAAACCTGTATGCATTAGTTTTTTTCTGATTAACACAAAAGAAAATATTTTGAGGAATGATAGTAAACCCACAGCAGATAGTGACCATTGACTCCCATAGTAAGAATAAAAAAATGATGGAATTTTATAGGTTCAATGAAAATTCTTTCATAATTTACTCATCCTTGTGTTATTTTAAACCTGTATACATTAGTTTTTTTTCTGATTAACACAAAATAAAATATTTTGAGGAATGATGGTAAACCCACAGCAGATAGTGACCATTGACTCCCATAGTAGGAATAAAAAAATGATGGAATTTTATAGGTTCAATGAAAATTCTTTCATAATTTACTCATCCTCGTGTTGTTTTAAACCTGTATGCATTAGTTTTTTTCTGATTAACACAAAAGAAAATATTTTGAGGAATGATGGTAAACCCACAGCAGATAGTGACCATTGACTCCCATAGTAGGAATAAAAAAAATGATGGAATTTTATAGGTTAAATGAAAATTATTTCATAATTTACTCATCCTTGTGTTATTTTAAACCTGTATACATTAGTTTTTTTCTGATTAACACAAAATAAAATATTTTGAGGAATGATGGTAAACCCACAGCAGATAGTGACCATTGACTCCCATAGTAGGAATAAAAAAATGATGGAATTTTATAGGTACAATGAAAATTCTTTCATAATTTACTCATCCTCGTGTTGTTTTAAACCTGTATGCATTAGTTTTTTTTCTGATTAACACAAAAGAAAATATTTTGAGGAATGATAGTAAACCCACAGCAGATAGTGACCATTGACTCCCATAGTAAGAATAAAAAAATGATGGAATTTTATAGGTTAAATGAAAATTATTTCATAATTTACTCATCCTTGTGTTGTTTTAAACCTGTATGCATTAGTTTTTTTCTGATTAACACAAAAGAAAATATTTTGAGGAATGATAGTAAACCCACAGCAGATAGTGACCATTGACTCCCATAGTAAGAATAAAAAAATGATGGAATTTTATAGGTTCAATGAAAATTCTTTCATAATTTACTCATCCTTGTGTTATTTTAAACCTGTATACATTAGTTTTTTTTCTGATTAACACAAAATAAAATATTTTGAGGAATGATGGTAAACCCACAGCAGATAGTGACCATTGACTCCCATAGTAGGAATAAAAAAATGATGGAATTTTATAGGTTCAATGAAAATTCTTTCATAATTTACTCATCCTCGTGTTGTTTTAAACCTGTATGCATTAGTTTTTTTCTGATTAACACAAAAGAAAATATTTTGAGGAATGATGGTAAACCCACAGCAGATAGTGACCATTGACTCCCATAGTAGGAATAAAAAAAATGATGGAATTTTATAGGTTAAATGAAAATTATTTCATAATTTACTCATACTTGTGTTGTTTTAAACCTGTATGCATTAGTTTTTTTCTGATTAACACAAAAGAAAATATTTTGAGGAATGATGGTACACCCACAGCAGATAGTGACCATTGACTCCCATAGTAGGAATAAAAAAATGATGGAATTTTATAGGTTCAATGAAAATTCTTTCATAATTTACTCATCCTTGTGTTGTTTTAAACCTGTATGCATTAGTTTTTTTCTGATTAACACAAAAGAAAATATTTTGAGGAATGATAGTAAACCCACAGCAGATAGTGACCATTGACTCCCATAGTAAGAATAAAAAAATGATGGAATTTTATAGGTTAAATGAAAATTATTTCATAATTTACTCATCCTTGTGTTGTTTTAAACCTGTATGCATTAGTTTTTTTCTGATTAACACAAAAGAAAATATTTTTTGGAATGATGGTAAACCCACAGCAGATAGTGACCATTGACTCCCATAGTAGGAATAAAAAAATGATGGAATTTTATAGGTTCAATGAAAATTCTTTCATAATTTACTCATCCTCGTGTTGTTTTAAACATTTATGCATTAGTTTTTTTTCTGATTAAC
Organism: Paramisgurnus dabryanus; assembly: GCF_030506205.2. Lineage (NCBI taxonomy): Eukaryota > Metazoa > Chordata > Actinopteri > Cypriniformes > Cobitidae > Paramisgurnus > Paramisgurnus dabryanus. The sequence goes on from NW_027394061.1 coordinate 120,151, forward strand.
ACAAAAGAAAATATTTTGAGGAATGATAGTAAACCCACAGCAGATAGTGACCATTGACTCCCATAGTAAGAATAAAAAAAATGATGGAATTTTATAGGTACAATGAAAATTCTTTCATAATTTACTCATCCTTGTGTTGTTTTAAACATTTATGCATTAGTTTTTTTCTGATTAACACAAAAGAAAATATTTTGAGGAATGATAGTAAACCCACAGCAGATAGTGACCATTGACTCCCATAGTAAGAATAAAAAAATGATGGAATTTTATAGGTTCAATGAAAATTCTTTCATAATTTACTCATCCTTGTGTTATTTTAAACCTGTATACATTAGTTTTTTTCTGATTAACACAAAATAAAATATTTTGAGGAATGATGGTAAACCCACAGCAGATAGTGACCATTGACTCCCATAGTAGGAATAAAAAAATGATGGAATTTTATAGGTTCAATGAAAATTCTTTCATAATTTACTCATCCTTGTGTTATTTTAAACCTGAATGCATTAGTTTTTTTCTGATTAACACAAAAAGAAAATATTTTTAGGAATGATGGTAAACCCACAGCAGATAGTGACCATTGACTCCCATAGTAGGAATAAAAAAATGATGGAATTTTATAGGTTAAATGAAAATTATTTCATAATTTACTCATCCTTGTGTTGTTTTAAACCTGTATGCATTAGTTTTTTTCTGATTGACACAAAAGAAAATATTTTGAGGAATGATAGTAAACCCACAGCAGATAGTGACCATTGACTCCCATAGTAAGAATAAAAAAATGATGGAATTTTATAGGTTCAATGAAAATTCTTTCATAATTTACTCATCCTTGTGTTGTTTTAAACCTGTATGCATTAGTTTTTTTCTGATTAACACAAAAGAAAATATTTTGAGGAATGATAGTAAACCCACAGCAGATAGTGACCATTGACTCCCATAGTAAGAATAAAAAAATGATGGAATTTTATAGGTTAAATGAAAATTATTTATAATTTACTCATCCTTGTGTTGTTTTAAACCTGTATGCATTAGTTTTTTTCTGATTAACACAAAAGAAAATATTTTGAGGAATGATAGTAAACCCACAGCAGATAGTGACCATTGACTCCCATAGTAAGAATAAAAAAATGATGGAATTTTATAGGTTCAATGAAAATTCTTTCATAATTTACTCATCCTTGTGTTATTTTAAACCTGTATACATTAGTTTTTTTTCTGATTAACACAAAATAAAATATTTTGAGGAATGATGGTAAACCCACAGCAGATAGTGACCATTGACTCCCATAGAAGGAATAAAAAAATGATGGAATTTTATAGGTTCAATGAAAATTCTTTCATAATTTACTCATCCTCGTGTTGTTTTAAACCTGTATGCATTAGTTTTTTTCTGATTAACACAAAAGAAAATATTTTGAGGAATGATGGTAAACCCACAGCAGATAGTGACCATTGACTCCCATAGTAGGAATAAAAAAAATGATGGAATTTTATAGGTTAAATGAAAATTATTTCATAATTTACTCATCCTTGTGTTGTTTTAAACCTGTATGCATTAGTTTTTTTCTGATTAACACAAAAGAAAATATTTTGAGGAATGATGGTACACCCACAGCAGATAGTGACCATTGACTCCCATAGTAGGAATAAAAAAATGATGGAATTTTATAGGTTCAATGAAAATTCTTTCATAATTTACTCATCCTTGTGTTGTTTTAAACCTGTATGCATTAGTTTTTTTCTGATTAACACAAAAGAAAATATTTTGATGAATGATGGTAAACCCACAGCAGATAGTGTCCATTGACTCCCATAGTAGGAATAAAAAAATGATGGAATTTTATAGGTACAATGAAAATTCTTTCATAATTTACTCATCCTCGTGTTGTTTTAAACATTTATGCATTAGTTTTTTTCTGATTAACACAAAAGAAAATATTTTGAGGAATGATGGTAAACCCACAGCAGATAGTGACCATTGACTCCCATAGTAGGAATAAAAAAATGATGGAATTTTATAGGTACAATGAAAATTCTTTCATAATTTACTCATACTTGTGTTGTTTTAAACCTGTATGCATTAGTTTTTTTCTGATTAACACAAAAGAAAATATTTTGAGGAATGATAGTAAACCCACAGCAGATAGTGACCATTGACTCCCATAGTAAGAATAAAAAAATGATGGAATTTTATAGGTTAAATGAAAATTATTTCATAATTTACTCATCCTTGTGTTGTTTTAAACCTGTATGCATTAGTTTTTTTCTGATTAACACAAAAGAAAATATTTTGAGGAATGATAGTAAACCCACAGCAGATAGTGACCATTGACTCCCATAGTAAGAATAAAAAAAATGATGGAATTTTATAGGTACAATGAAAATTCTTTCATAATTTACTCATCCTTGTGTTGTTTTAAACATTTATGCATTAGTTTTTTTCTGATTAACACAAAAGAAAATATTTTGAGGAATGATAGTAAACCCACAGCAGATAGTGACCATTGACTCCCATAGTAAGAATAAAAAAATGATGGAATTTTATAGGTTAAATGAAAATTCTTTCATAATTTACTCATCCTTGTGTTGTTTTAAACCTGTATGCATTAGTTTTTTTCTGATTAACACAAAAGAAAATATTTTGAGGAATGATAGTAAACCCACAGCAGATAGTGACCATTGACTCCCATAGTAAGAATAAAAAAATGATGGAATTTTATAGGTTCAATGAAAATTCTTTCATAATTTACTCATCCTTGTGTTATTTTAAACCTGTATACATTAGTTTTTTTTCTGATTAACACAAAATAAAATATTTTGAGGAATGATGGTAAACCCACAGCAGATAGTGACCATTGACTCCCATAGTAGGAATAAAAAAATGATGGAATTTTATAGGTTCAATGAAAATTCTTTCATAATTTACTCATCCTCGTGTTGTTTTAAACCTGTATGCATTAGTTTTTTTCTGATTAACACAAAAGAAAATATTTTGAGGAATGATGGTAAACCCACAGCAGATAGTGACCATTGACTCCCATAGTAGGAATAAAAAAAATGATGGAATTTTATAGGTTAAATGAAAATTATTTCATAATTTACTCATCCTTGTGTTATTTTAAACCTGTATACATTAGTTTTTTTCTGATTAACACAAAATAAAATATTTTGAGGAATGATGGTAAACCCACAGCAGATAGTGACCATTGACTCCCATAGTAGGAATAAAAAAATGATGGAATTTTATAGGTACAATGAAAATTCTTTCATAATTTACTCATCCTCGTGTTGTTTTAAACCTGTATGCATTAGTTTTTTTTCTGATTAACACAAAAGAAAATATTTTGAGGAATGATAGTAAACCCACAGCAGATAGTGACCATTGACTCCCATAGTAAGAATAAAAAAATGATGGAATTTTATAGGTTAAATGAAAATTATTTCATAATTTACTCATCCTTGTGTTGTTTTAAACCTGTATGCATTAGTTTTTTTCTGATTAACACAAAAGAAAATATTTTGAGGAATGATAGTAAACCCACAGCAGATAGTGACCATTGACTCCCATAGTAAGAATAAAAAAATGATGGAATTTTATAGGTTCAATGAAAATTCTTTCATAATTTACTCATCCTTGTGTTATTTTAAACCTGTATACATTAGTTTTTTTTCTGATTAACACAAAATAAAATATTTTGAGGAATGATGGTAAACCCACAGCAGATAGTGACCATTGACTCCCATAGTAGGAATAAAAAAATGATGGAATTTTATAGGTTCAATGAAAATTCTTTCATAATTTACTCATCCTCGTGTTGTTTTAAACCTGTATGCATTAGTTTTTTTCTGATTAACACAAAAGAAAATATTTTGAGGAATGATGGTAAACCCACAGCAGATAGTGACCATTGACTCCCATAGTAGGAATAAAAAAAATGATGGAATTTTATAGGTTAAATGAAAATTATTTCATAATTTACTCATACTTGTGTTGTTTTAAACCTGTATGCATTAGTTTTTTTCTGATTAACACAAAAGAAAATATTTTGAGGAATGATGGTACACCCACAGCAGATAGTGACCATTGACTCCCATAGTAGGAATAAAAAAATGATGGAATTTTATAGGTTCAATGAAAATTCTTTCATAATTTACTCATCCTTGTGTTGTTTTAAACCTGTATGCATTAGTTTTTTTCTGATTAACACAAAAGAAAATATTTTGAGGAATGATAGTAAACCCACAGCAGATAGTGACCATTGACTCCCATAGTAAGAATAAAAAAATGATGGAATTTTATAGGTTAAATGAAAATTATTTCATAATTTACTCATCCTTGTGTTGTTTTAAACCTGTATGCATTAGTTTTTTTCTGATTAACACAAAAGAAAATATTTTTTGGAATGATGGTAAACCCACAGCAGATAGTGACCATTGACTCCCATAGTAGGAATAAAAAAATGATGGAATTTTATAGGTTCAATGAAAATTCTTTCATAATTTACTCATCCTCGTGTTGTTTTAAACATTTATGCATTAGTTTTTTTTCTGATTAACACAAAAGAAAATATTTTGAGGAATGATAGTAAACCCACAGCAGATAGTGACCATTGACTCCCATAGTAAGAATAAAAAAAATGATGGAATTTTATAGGTACAATGAAAATTCTTTCATAATTTACTCATCCTTGTGTTGTTTTAAACATTTATGCATTAGTTTTTTTCTGATTAACACAAAAGAAAATATTTTGAGGAATGATAGTAAACCCACAGCAGATAGTGACCATTGACTCCCATAGTAAGAATAAAAAAATGATGGAATTTTATAGGTTCAATGAAAATTCTTTCATAATTTACTCATCCTTGTGTTATTTTAAACCTGTATACATTAGTTTTTTTCTGATTAACACAAAATAAAATATTTTGAGGAATGATGGTAAACCCACAGCAGATAGTGACCATTGACTCCCATAGTAGGAATAAAAAAATGATGGAATTTTATAGGTTCAATGAAAATTCTTTCATAATTTACTCATCCTTGTGTTATTTTAAACCTGAATGCATTAGTTTTTTTCTGATTAACACAAAAAGAAAATATTTTTAGGAATGATGGTAAACCCACAGCAGATAGTGACCATTGACTCCCATAGTAGGAATAAAAAAATGATGGAATTTTATAGGTTAAATGAAAATTATTTCATAATTTACTCATCCTTGTGTTGTTTTAAACCTGTATGCATTAGTTTTTTTCTGATTGACACAAAAGAAAATATTTTGAGGAATGATAGTAAACCCACAGCAGATAGTGACCATTGACTCCCATAGTAAGAATAAAAAAATGATGGAATTTTATAGGTTCAATGAAAATTCTTTCATAATTTACTCATCCTTGTGTTGTTTTAAACCTGTATGCATTAGTTTTTTTCTGATTAACACAAAAGAAAATATTTTGAGGAATGATAGTAAACCCACAGCAGATAGTGACCATTGACTCCCATAGTAAGAATAAAAAAATGATGGAATTTTATAGGTTAAATGAAAATTATTTCATAATTTACTCATCCTTGTGTTGTTTTAAACCTGTATGCATTAGTTTTTTTCTGATTAACACAAAAGAAAATATTTTGAGGAATGATAGTAAACCCACAGCAGATAGTGACCATTGACTCCCATAGTAAGAATAAAAAAATGATGGAATTTTATAGGTTCAATGAAAATTCTTTCATAATTTACTCATCCTTGTGTTATTTTAAACCTGTATACATTAGTTTTTTTTCTGATTAACACAAAATAAAATATTTTGAGGAATGATGGTAAACCCACAGCAGATAGTGACCATTGACTCCCATAGTAGGAATAAAAAAATGATGGAATTTTATAGGTTCAATGAAAATTCTTTCATAATTTACTCATCCTCGTGTTGTTTTAAACCTGTATGCATTAGTTTTTTTCTGATTAACACAAAAGAAAATATTTTGAGGAATGATGGTAAACCCACAGCAGATAGTGACCATTGACTCCCATAGTAGGAATAAAAAAAATGATGGAATTTTATAGGTTAAATGAAAATTATTTCATAATTTACTCATCCTTGTGTTGTTTTAAACCTGTATGCATTAGTTTTTTTCTGATTAACACAAAAGAAAATATTTTGAGGAATGATGGTACACCCACAGCAGATAGTGACCATTGACTCCCATAGTAGGAATAAAAAAATGATGGAATTTTATAGGTTCAATGAAAATTCTTTCATAATTTACTCATCCTTGTGTTGTTTTAAACCTGTATGCATTAGTTTTTTTCTGATTAACACAAAAGAAAATATTTTGATGAATGATGGTAAACCCACAGCAGATAGTGTCCATTGACTCCCATAGTAGGAATAAAAAAATGATGGAATTTTATAGGTACAATGAAAATTCTTTCATAATTTACTCATCCTCGTGTTGTTTTAAACATTTATGCATTAGTTTTTTTCTGATTAACACAAAAGAAAATATTTTGAGGAATGATGGTAAACCCACAGCAGATAGTGACCATTGACTCCCATAGTAGGAATAAAAAAATGATGGAATTTTATAGGTACAATGAAAATTCTTTCATAATTTACTCATACTTGTGTTGTTTTAAACCTGTATGCATTAGTTTTTTTCTGATTAACACAAAAGAAAATATTTTGAGGAATGATAGTAAACCCACAGCAGATAGTGACCATTGACTCCCATAGTAAGAATAAAAAAATGATGGAATTTTATAGGTTAAATGAAAATTATTTCATAATTTACTCATCCTTGTGTTGTTTTAAACCTGTATGCATTAGTTTTTTTCTGATTAACACAAAAGAAAATATTTTGAGGAATGATAGTAAACCCACAGCAGATAGTGACCATTGACTCCCATAGTAAGAATAAAAAAAATGATGGAATTTTATAGGTACAATGAAAATTCTTTCATAATTTACTCATCCTTGTGTTGTTTTAAACATTTATGCATTAGTTTTTTTCTGATTAACACAAAAGAAAATATTTTGAGGAATGATAGTAAACCCACAGCAGATAGTGACCATTGACTCCCATAGTAAGAATAAAAAAATGATGGAATTTTATAGGTTAAATGAAAATTCTTTCATAATTTACTCATCCTTGTGTTGTTTTAAACCTGTATGCATTAGTTTTTTTCTGATTAACACAAAAGAAAATATTTTGAGGAATGATAGTAAACCCACAGCAGATAGTGACCATTGACTCCCATAGTAAGAATAAAAAAATGATGGAATTTTATAGGTTAAATGAAAATTCTTTCATAATTTACTCATCCTTGTGTTGTTTTAAACCTGTATGCATTAGTTTTTTTCTGATTAACACAAAAGAAAATATTTTGAGGAATGATAGTAAACCCACAGCAGATAGTGACCATTGACTCCCATAGTAAGAATAAAAAAATGATGGAATTTTATAGGTTCAATGAAAATTCTTTCATAATTTACTCATCCTTGTGTTATTTTAAACCTGTATACATTAGTTTTTTTTCTGATTAACACAAAATAAAATATTTTGAGGAATGATGGTAAACCCACAGCAGATAGTGACCATTGACTCCCATAGTAGGAATAAAAAAATGATGGAATTTTATAGGTTCAATGAAAATTCTTTCATAATTTACTCATCCTCGTGTTGTTTTAAACCTGTATGCATTAGTTTTTTTCTGATTAACACAAAAGAAAATATTTTGAGGAATGATGGTAAACCCACAGCAGATAGTGACCATTGACTCCCATAGTAGGAATAAAAAAAATGATGGAATTTTATAGGTTAAATGAAAATTATTTCATAATTTACTCATCCTTGTGTTATTTTAAACCTGTATACATTAGTTTTTTTCTGATTAACACAAAATAAAATATTTTGAGGAATGATGGTAAACCCACAGCAGATAGTGACCATTGACTCCCATAGTAGGAATAAAAAAATGATGGAATTTTATAGGTACAATGAAAATTCTTTCATAATTTACTCATCCTCGTGTTGTTTTAAACCTGTATGCATTAGTTTTTTTTCTGATTAACACAAAAGAAAATATTTTGAGGAATGATAGTAAACCCACAGCAGATAGTGACCATTGACTCCCATAGTAAGAATAAAAAAATGATGGAATTTTATAGGTTAAATGAAAATTATTTCATAATTTACTCATCCTTGTGTTGTTTTAAACCTGTATGCATTAGTTTTTTTCTGATTAACACAAAAGAAAATATTTTGAGGAATGATAGTAAACCCACAGCAGATAGTGACCATTGACTCCCATAGTAAGAATAAAAAAATGATGGAATTTTATAGGTTCAATGAAAATTCTTTCATAATTTACTCATCCTTGTGTTATTTTAAACCTGTATACATTAGTTTTTTTTCTGATTAACACAAAATAAAATATTTTGAGGAATGATGGTAAACCCACAGCAGATAGTGACCATTGACTCCCATAGTAGGAATAAAAAAATGATGGAATTTTATAGGTTCAATGAAAATTCTTTCATAATTTACTCATCCTCGTGTTGTTTTAAACCTGTATGCATTAGTTTTTTTCTGATTAACACAAAAGAAAATATTTTGAGGAATGATGGTAAACCCACAGCAGATAGTGACCATTGACTCCCATAGTAGGAATAAAAAAAATGATGGAATTTTATAGGTTAAATGAAAATTATTTCATAATTTACTCATACTTGTGTTGTTTTAAACCTGTATGCATTAGTTTTTTTCTGATTAACACAAAAGAAAATATTTTGAGGAATGATGGTACACCCACAGCAGATAGTGACCATTGACTCCCATAGTAGGAATAAAAAAATGATGGAATTTTATAGGTTCAATGAAAATTCTTTCATAATTTACTCATCCTTGTGTTGTTTTAAACCTGTATGCATTAGTTTTTTTCTGATTAACACAAAAGAAAATATTTTGAGGAATGATAGTAAACCCACAGCAGATAGTGACCATTGACTCCCATAGTAAGAATAAAAAAATGATGGAATTTTATAGGTTAAATGAAAATTATTTCATAATTTACTCATCCTTGTGTTGTTTTAAACCTGTATGCATTAGTTTTTTTCTGATTAACACAAAAGAAAATATTTTTTGGAATGATGGTAAACCCACAGCAGATAGTGACCATTGACTCCCATAGTAGGAATAAAAAAATGATGGAATTTTATAGGTTCAATGAAAATTCTTTCATAATTTACTCATCCTCGTGTTGTTTTAAACATTTATGCATTAGTTTTTTTTCTGATTAACACAAAAGAAAATATTTTGAGGAATGATAGTAAACCCACAGCAGATAGTGACCATTGACTCCCATAGTAAGAATAAAAAAAATGATGGAATTTTATAGGTACAATGAAAATTCTTTCATAATTTACTCATCCTTGTGTTGTTTTAAACATTTATGCATTAGTTTTTTTCTGATTAACACAAAAGAAAATATTTTGAGGAATGATAGTAAACCCACAGCAGATAGTGACCATTGACTCCCATAGTAAGAATAAAAAAATGATGGAATTTTATAGGTTCAATGAAAATTCTTTCATAATTTACTCATCCTTGTGTTATTTTAAACCTGTATACATTAGTTTTTTTCTGATTAACACAAAATAAAATATTTTGAGGAATGATGGTAAACCCACAGCAGATAGTGACCATTGACTCCCATAGTAGGAATAAAAAAATGATGGAATTTTATAGGTTCAATGAAAATTCTTTCATAATTTACTCATCCTTGTGTTATTTTAAACCTGAATGCATTAGTTTTTTTCTGATTAACACAAAAAGAAAATATTTTTAGGAATGATGGTAAACCCACAGCAGATAGTGACCATTGACTCCCATAGTAGGAATAAAAAAATGATGGAATTTTATAGGTTAAATGAAAATTATTTCATAATTTACTCATCCTTGTGTTGTTTTAAACCTGTATGCATTAGTTTTTTTCTGATTGACACAAAAGAAAATATTTTGAGGAATGATAGTAAACCCACAGCAGATAGTGACCATTGACTCCCATAGTAAGAATAAAAAAATGATGGAATTTTATAGGTTCAATGAAAATTCTTTCATAATTTACTCATCCTTGTGTTGTTTTAAACCTGTATGCATTAGTTTTTTTCTGATTAACACAAAAGAAAATATTTTGAGGAATGATAGTAAACCCACAGCAGATAGTGACCATTGACTCCCATAGTAAGAATAAAAAAATGATGGAATTTTATAGGTTAAATGAAAATTATTTCATAATTTACTCATCCTTGTGTTGTTTTAAACCTGTATGCATTAGTTTTTTTCTGATTAACACAAAAGAAAATATTTTGAGGAATGATAGTAAACCCACAGCAGATAGTGACCATTGACTCCCATAGTAAGAATAAAAAAATGATGGAATTTTATAGGTTCAATGAAAATTCTTTCATAATTTACTCATCCTTGTGTTATTTTAAACCTGTATACATTAGTTTTTTTTCTGATTAACACAAAATAAAATATTTTGAGGAATGATGGTAAACCCACAGC